>NW_023605305.1:79425172-79447298 GCF_014898055.3 Talpa occidentalis | reverse complement strand
AATAAATATTTAAAAAAAAAAAAAAAAACTTTAAAGTCCTGTCAGTGGAGATGAAACTTTGCTTTGCCACTGAAATTGTCCAATTTATACTCCATTTAAGGTACTATGAAGGAAAAACTTAAAGGAAATGTAAGCACACATTAGCTCTATCCTAGCCTCGGATGCAGCCTTGATTAAAGGAGAGACTGTTAAACCTCTCAAATCTTGCTGATCCGGCACTTGAAACTTGGAGCCCCAACACTGTGACCTCAGTTCAGGCCTCAGGTCTCTGCTCCCACCTCCTCAGCCCATGAGCCACATGGTGGTTCTCATGCTGCTCTGTGCTGCCAACATGGGACTTTGTCACCTTGTGGCCATGAGGGATAATAGCCTCAAGTGAGCTGGTGGTCCCCTGCCCAGCCCAGGCTTCTCCTTGGCAGGTAGAACAGGACTGTGTTTTCAAGATGAGATCTCCTCCTAAACTGTTAGAGGGGAAGGTGTTGAGCTTCATGTCCCTGTCCTTGGAGGCCGCCCACTGCTGACCAGTGCTGACCAGGCCGCCAGTGCTGACCAGCTTGTTTCCTCCAAGCCCAAAGGTGCTGCCATCCACCTCCTCTGCCTGTGGCCACACTTGGCTCCAGACCCTCCTGCACTGGCCCTCAGGCTTCCTGGCCTCCTCATCTGACACATGGACCTCCCACCCCAGCCCTGTCCTGCTCCTCTGCTCTGGGCTGAGCTACCTCAGCAGCAGCCTGCTCCCATTCCCAGGACACTCACCAGGCACAGGCAAATGTCTCTCAGCACAGCAGGAGGGGAGTGGTGGAGAGGCTCTGGCAGAGGCCCTTTTATCCTGGCCTTGGGCTCTGCCCCAGCGTGTGAGACAGGGCCTGGGCATGAGAGGCCTGCCTCACCTCATACCACCATGTGGTTCTGTGACAGGAAATGACTGGCAGCTCCTTCCTGCCTTGCTCCATGGAGCCATGGCAACTGTTCTCAGCCAGGAGTAGGACTGTGGAAAAAGAAGGAGTGGTATTTGGGGGATAATTTAGTTTCTGTCTTCTGCCTCATTCTATTTGGCTACTCTCAACCTAGAATATTCCTCTAACTCCAATTTTTGGTTCATGGCTCTCCATTCTTGGTTTCCTTTTCCAGTTGACATAAATTCATTGACTTTTGAGCCTGTTTGGAGCTAATTCAGAAATGCTTTCTCATTCCTCCTCTTATGTGCACGTCTAAAGACCCTTTCCAGAAGTCTGCAGCTCAAGCTGCCCCCTGCCTGTTGTACAGCCTGCAAGCTAGGACTGGCTTTATGTTTAGATGTTTGGGAAGAAAACTCAAATGAAGAACACTTCAGGACACATTAAAATTATATTAAATTGAAATTTCTTTCTTCATAAAGTTTATTTTGGAACCCAGGCAGATTCGATCCTTTAGTTTCTGTCCATGGCTGTTTTCATACACAGTGGTGGAGCTGAGTAAGTGGACAGAGACCCTATGGCTCTCAAACCTTAAATATTTACTCTTGGGCCCGTATTGAATAAAGTGTCGGCCCCTGATGTAGCCATTGCTTCTAAGAGCTGGAGCCCTGGAGACATACACAATCTTGATTCTGCCCCAGGGAGCTGTGACCTGGTGAAATCTTCACTTGACTCATTTCTTCCTTCTTGCCCTCAAGTATAAAGTTCAGATCATAAAACAAATATCTCCCAGGACTATTGCGCAGTTAGTATGAAGAAAGAGTCTGGTGACAGACCAGTAACATGAAAAGCAATCAAGTACTCAGATACCCATATATTCATAAAAACACGAACAACACCTACCATTGAGTCATAGCCTCCTTCTAAGGAAGGTAAATCTGGATTTGGGATGTTTGTTGTTGTTGTTGTTGTTTTTTCCAATTGCTTACTTTTTTTCTACTTAAGGTTTTGTTGTTCTGCTAAGTGTCTCCATGTGTTTGGCAGTAAGTGGAGAGCCAGGAAAGGTTTGTGTGGACAAGCAGACCAGCCCTGCATCACTCTGTGTAACTGGAGCAACAAAGCTTGGCCCATCTGAAGGGAAAGGAGTCTCCATGCCAACCTTGGGGCCCAGTGTCAGGGAAACCCAACGTGGTGTGGGGGGACAACCTTTAAGGGTTCTTTAAATCCCCTGCAACAACCTGTCCCTAGGTTTGTATTACTGCCATCTTTTCTAGAAAGCTTTTTCAACTCCTCCCCTTTCAGGCAAAGGCAGGCATGCACACCTGATTCAAACTGGTATTCAACACCCTGGTGAGAGTTCCAAAAGCAGACTAATATAATAGAAAGCACATTACGGCCAGCAGCATGTGGAGAAAAATCTTTGATTTCGTGTCAGTGTCAGAAAAATTGGGGAAGAATGTACAATTCTTTAAAGTCTACAACATAATGAATTAATAAAATAAGGAGCAGACCAAATTCAGTTAACATGTAGTTGTAAAATGTAAATGTTTTGCATATACGTGAGTGTGAAAATGACAAAGACTAACTAAATGTGTGTGCTTATATAAACATACACATTCTAAAATGTAAATATAGATTTTATAATGTTTTGTGTGCCTGTGTCTGTGTGGGTTCTTTGTTTACTCTTTCTCTGCCTCCCATCTTCCTAGTTTTTCTCTCTGAGAACTCTTCTGGAAATAACTGCCTCTTGCCTTTTAATGGGTGATTTACATTCCAGCTGATCTGGGACAATTTTGGATTATACCTTCAGCTTCAGCACAAATTATCATAAATCCCTTTATTTCAATCTCAAATGTGCACAGTTGGGTGATAATTTATGTAGTTGCACTAGCATTAAATGAAATGAGTCATGATAAATCTAAACCCCTTGCCCTGGCATTCAGCACCTACCGTGATGCTCTGTTTCTACAGGATTTTCCTCGATGTCTTAAATGAAGAAATTCTTCCCTTAAATTGAGTGTTTACTTGGAGCAGGTGACTCTATGCTTTACCTTTGTTTTGTTTCATGTAACTTATGTCTGATATAAGATCGAACATCTTGTGAGCACAGTCTGAATACGATGTTTTAGTCCCACCAGTATTCAGGGTGGAGATGTGTGGATAGTCATTCCACCAGCATTTCATATCACCTGCACACTGGCAAATAGCTTTGGTATGTGACGTAAGGAAACCACGTAAGAGGTTGACACTAAGACTCACACAGTGACAATTGCCGGCCATCTCATCCTACAGAGAGCTGCCTCTTTATTACTCAAGGATGATGTTTGTTCTCAGGTTGCTCCAAAGGGCTTAGCTATGGAAGGGGAGGTCAGGATACTGATTCCAGGGCTCACATAGGCAGCAGCGCTCAGAAGCCCAGCTCACTGATTCCTGGTATGCTGGGGCTGAGATGCCAATGGTTATCCCCTGCCTCCAGGTAGGGCAGCTCCCAGCCATTGATGAATCTGACTTGGGCGTAGGTGACAAGTCAGCAGCATGGTTGTAATAACATGTGGATTCTTTGCTAAGTCTCATGCATTTTTTAGATTTTAGTTAATTTGACATGATTTCAATAGAAAAAAAATGTTTAGTGAGAAGTGATATGTTTTTTGAAGTCATCTACTCAGCAAGAGCATCCATCTCCTATATCCTATCATATACCCAGGGAATGGAAGGAACTTCTCTGAGATCCATATACTGAGATCCATATACAAGTGACTAAAATTGAAATTCACTGCTACCTGCACCCTACACCTCCTCCCAGAGACAGAACCCTGTACATTAACAACTTTCAGTTTGTTCTCCTCCTTTTAAAAATTGATGTGTTTCTACATCAAAAGTTTAGCTCTATATAGCAAATAGCTCCATAAATACCATAGAAAACAATAATCATTTGGGAGGGTTACAATACATTTGCCAAGAATATAGAGAAATAGCTCTTACACATCAACTTTAATAGTAGAGTGGCTGTAAAACAGAATACAATATAGCAGTAAAAAATGAATTTTGAAACCACACTGATTAACATGAATGCCTTACAAATTCTCTGTGATATGAAGGCAAGTTTATGCAATAGTGCATCAAGCTGAAAATATGTAAACAATACTGCAGAGTTTAAGGAAATGTAATACATTATAATACTACAATGTAATAGTCATATAAAGAAATACATAGGAATACTGAACCTCAAACTCAGAATTTTTATTACCTCTGGAAGGGCCAAAGAAGTTGACATTAAAATGTCAATCTCACCAATGGAAAGATCAAGGAGACAAAAAATAAACAAGGACACTAGAGCTCTAAATAAGGAAGGACCTAGGCCTCATGGCCTTAACAGACATCTATAGGACACTGTACCCAAAAATATCTGAGTACACATTTTTCTCAAGTGCACATGGATTATTCTCCAGGATTGATCCATATTAGAGCACAAGACAAACATGAACAGATACATTAAGATCAAAATCATACCAGCTATCTTCTCCAATCATAAAGGCATCAAACTAGAAATAAACCATGAAAAGAAAGAATGGAACCCTCCTACTTCATGGAGATTGAAACTCACACTACTGGAAGATCACTGGATTAATGAGGCGATCAAAGAAGAATTAAATAAATTACCTTGAGACAAACGACAATGAGGACACAATGGTCCAGAATGTATGGGACACAACAAAAGTAGTAATAAGAGGAAAGTACATAGCAATACAGGCTCACATCAAGAAGCAAAAAGAACTCAAAGAAAAAAAACTAATCTCCCCTCTAAGCTAGAACTAGAAAAAGAACAACAACAATAAGAAGTGGGCCTCCCAGTTGGAACAGGGTTTAAAGACACAGCGCTGTCAGGCCTCGCTGGCCACTGCATCATGAGTTTAATCCCCAGCCAGGGAGGTGCCCCACATGGTGCAACAGACCTCTCCTGTCTCACCTGCTGCTCCCCTCAGCAGTGTGTTTCAGTCTTTCTGCCTGTTCTGCTCCCCACTCTGTCTCTGGTGAATCCTCTCACCTTCCTACACCTTTGCCTGCACCCCAGCTCTTGTATGCATAAATAAATAAATCTTTAAAAAAAATCCAAAACTCAGTAGAAGGAAATAAAAAAAAGCAGAAATAAATGAAATAGAATTTTTTAAAAATCCAAAAGATCAATTAAACCAAAATTTGGTTCTTTAAAAAAATAAACAAAATAGACAAACCTCTAGCCAGGCTCACAAAGAAAAAAATGGAGAAAACACAAGCAAATAGGATCATAAATGAAAAGAGAAATTACAGTAGACATAGCAGAAATCAAAAGAATAATAAGAGATAACTACAAATGTTTATATGCACCACAGGTTTTTGTGCAAATGCTCAGATCTTTAGAACAATCGATTTTTTTTACTGTGATAATAGATTCTCTATTTTTAATATATTTATCAGAGAAGTGCCTGACTAATTCACATGGAGTTTGCTAGGCCTATTGAAGGCAAATACATAAAGATAGCTGCTTACTTGAGACATAACGGAATCCTTATCATTGTACCCACTTTATTTAAAAAATGACAGTAATTTGGCCAAGGCTAATGTCCAAGAATCTATTCAGTGTGGAAAAGATGATGGACTAAAGACTCTGCTTCCCTCTCCGCTGGTCCAAGTTCTTTTGATGCTTAATTACATTTGGATGAGACTGCTAATGAACTTCCAGGACTCATAAGGCTGGCTTCTATGGGACAATATACACAGATAAAGCAATCATCTTCTTTCTGTTTCTAGATAGTGGCATAAATGCTGCAGTCACTGCTATTTAGAAAACAATATTTCAATGAATAGTTAAAGACATACTGATCACTACTTGGACCATGGTCTTGATAAAGATGTTTCATTTGTAGGACTTGCAAAAATTTCTACTACTGTGTGACAATAAAAACTTTGAGGGCCATTTAAAGAATGAGCTTGTAGGTTTATTTGTAATATAGCAGTGTGCATTTATCTAGTATGAGTTATGTGAGGTCACTTTGTAGTTTTCCCTGGAGGGGGAGCAAGGTGAAATTCTTTGGGAGAAGAAATGTGGAAGGAGGATCCTGTGTCCCCTCCAGGCTTCAGTTTTCCTCTCTTCCTGTTTTGTTGCTCGATTTCAAGGCTGTAGGATGTTATCTGGATGTTATCTGATGTTATCTTGGGACCCTGCACATCTCATTTCTCCTTTGGCAGCTCTAAGTAGGCCAAAACCTGTAAATCAGTCCTGTAAACTTGCCAACAGGGGGAGCTAGAGATACAGAGACAGAGATGGGTGCTGGGTGACCCAAGACTGACAGAGGGACAAGAGCCACGCCCTCCTGTGGACTCATTTGCTTATTACATCTCTCAGGTTATGCCAACCTACTTGCTCACCCAACAGTGGCAGTTTGCTCCTCTGCAACAGTGCACTCCAGTGTGCAGTGTCTCTAAGACAGCCATTATTGGGGTGCCCCCTTAGAGATCCCAGATCTTCACCAGCTGGCACCTCTCCCTCAGAAGCCCAGCTGCTTGGGTACATTTTCCAAGGTCAAGGAGCAACACTGGGGAAGGCCCTCTCCTCAGAGGCCCGCGTGTCAGCTTCATGAGACCCCTCCTTCAAGTTTATGAGGTTAATAATTCTAGCACCTCCCGCTTTCTCCCTCCCTCACTTAAAGGAGTGGTAGTTTTAAAGTTACTACCTCCACGAACCCCTATTTCCCTTTTCAGTTCTGCATACCAATATACCAATATCTACATACAATTCTGTTGGCTGAAGTAGTTATAATTTCTGTTCCTGCCCTTGGCCAACTGAGGGACTGGTTTCAGATTTAATAGGACCAGGAGCTGAGTGAATTGTGTCAGACCCTGGAGGCCTTGAAGGCAAGCAATGCTGTTTCAAGGCCCAGAGGACAAGAGGAGGAGAGTTAAGAACAGACCTGTTCATCCTTCCCAGCACATTCGCAAGCAAGGAAAAGCAGTCCAGGACAAGAGGTGAGCAGGTTTTTTGTTTTATTGTCTCACTTCAGATGGGGACCACCAAGGAAATCATCTGGGTAGTGGCATAAGAATTACTATCTGGGATTCCTAAGCAGACTGCAAGACAAGGTCGGGGTCAGAAGAGGAGTTTTTCGGAGAGGACACAGGTTTCTGCATTCCAGGACCAAGTTTGAAGTTTTCACTAAAATGTCTCAGCAACAGAGGCAGACCCAAGGAAGATGACTTTGCTCCTTTCATGCTGAGAAGTCTCTTCTTGCCTCAGGGTCCACATCAGCAGCAGCCTCCAGAGGACTGGCTGCTCCCACCCCCACAGCAGCTGGAGCTAGAGCCCCCTCCACAGCAGCTGGAGCCCCCTCCACAGCAGCTGGAGCCCCCTCCACAGCAGCTGGAGCCCCCTGAGGGCTGGCTGCACTTGTCAGAGCTCTGGTGTCTGTGGCGACGCAACCTGCGGGGCTTGTGGCTCAGGCAGCAACCCCCACCCCCAGAACTGCAGCAGCCCCCACCCCCAGAGCTGCAGCAGCCCCCACCCCCAGAGCTACAGCAGGAAGACACTGGAGGGCACTTAGGGGGACACTTCGGGGGGCATTTGGGGGGGCACTTAGGGGTCTGGCACTTGGGAGGGCACTTGGGGGTGCACTTGGGAGGGGGCTGGCATTGCTGTGGCTCTGCTGGCAGGACATGTTGGCGGGCGGACGTTCAGGAGCTGAGGAGAGACAAACAGGTGAGACTCAGCACACGCCCTTCAGCTACATTTCTAGCCCCTTTATTTTGAGGAAGTTTTGAGATTTGACACCAGAAATTCATCTCTGATTTTTTATCATTCTGCACACTCTGAGCTTTTACTATTCTCAGCTTTCTTCAGGTCTCATTTTCAACTCATTTGGAGGTTGTCAAGCTATGTCTTATCCAATTGATGTAAAGAAAGTTGAATGGTCATTTCCATTTCCAAAGTGCTAGAGAAAGGCCAAGAAGCAAATCAGTTCCAGGCAACGTTCCTCCTACCACATCACCAAGAATCTTGGAAATGTCCAATTCAGGGGCCATTTTAGAGCTGAAAATCTCTTTAAGGAAAAAATCAAACAAATTCTCTCTTGGAGGAAGTATTTCTGACATGTTTTGCTTTTGTAGAATATGAAATAAATTGTAACTGCAAAAGAACTTATGATCAATTTGCCCCAACAACTCAATCATGTGAAACCAAAATGGTGAAGTCTTGGCCCAGTGCTGTCCGCTGACATAGCTCAGAGCCCTTCCAGTTCCCCCGAGTCCCACCAATGCTCTGTGTCCTTTGCAGTCCTCAACTTCCCAGGTTACCCCCCCCACACAGCCATAGGGTTCCCCGCCAGTTTGTCCCCATCCCATGTGGATCTCTTGGAGAATCCAAGCAGATCAGATGTATATCTGAGTTTCTCTTCCATCAAGGACCAACATCCTCAGCAGCACCTTGTTTCTACAACTGGTCGTAGTTCCAAAATTATGTTCCCACTATACAACCTACTGAGGGTAATCCATCAGTCAGCGTTTATTCCCTAAAACCAGAGAAATATGCCCAGCAACTGAACAGTTTGATTTCTCTGAACCTGCAGCATACAGCCACAGAAATCTCCCCACTTATTTCTAGTATCCTCCACCATTCTTCCTTCCTTCAGGTTTCCTGGGCCCTTGTCCTGCCCTTACCAACTACAACCCCTAACCTCAGCTGCCCCTGCTCTGAACTGAGCTCCCTCAGCAGCAGCCCCGCTTCCCGTTCCCAGGACACTCACCAGGCTCAGGCTCGGGTCCTTCAGCTCGGCAGGAGGGGAGTGGTGGAGAGGCTCTGGCCAGGGGCCCTTTTATCCTGGCCCTGGGCTTCGCCCCAGCATGTGAGACAGGGCCTGGGCATGAGAGGCCTGCCTCACCTCCTGCCACCCACGTGGTGCTGTGACAGGATGACTGGCAGCTCCTCTCTGCTCCCTCCACAGGGCCCAGGACAGCAGTCTGTCTAGGAAAGTGTCTGCTAAAAAATAAGGACTGTGGTGGATGGAAGTGATTATCACCATTCTAGAGTCCTCTGTTGCTTTGTTTTCTATGGAACATGGCTCACAGTCTTTAACTCATGCTTACGGACCTTTGTCACTCAACTTCTTTCCTTCTACCCAAGATATTATTTTTCAGCTGGACCTTTGGATCTAGGTGACTTGGTGTAAAAATCTCCACGTTTATGTTCTGGGGTGTGTTGTGTGTGTGTGTGTGTGGTGTGTGTGTGTAGAGCACAGTTTGTTGAGAAAAGAAGCTTTGAAGATCTGAGCAAACTATTCGACTTCTTTGAACCTCAGCACTCTGCTCTTCTAACGTGTTAACGATAAAAAGTATCTTCTCTGCAAACTCTACACATTAATTAAAATGGTGAAGGGGAAATAGCCAAGATAATATGTGGCATATGGTGACATTTAGGAAAGGGATGGGGTGGTGGGGTGATAAATGGATGGATGGATAGATAGATAGACAGACAGACAGACAGATATAGATAGAAGGATCAAAGATGAGACATAAAGAGAAATAGATGCAGACATGTATCTTTAATGGACATTGGGGAGCTTTTAAAATCACCGGTGTATCTTATCTTTGCTTCTTTTCCTCCTACGTAACTCAATGAGTTTGGCCTTATGAGAGGTAGGTCTAAGGTGACTATAGGAAGAGAGGACTGAAGATGGGCACACTGGCCTAAGTTATAGCCGGAGAGGAATTTCCCAGGTTGAATCTGAAGGGATGCAGTAAAATGGAAATGGGAAGAGTGAAGACAAGAGACCAGCCTAAGGGGGTCCTTCAACTGTGAGCTGAAGGTGGTGTAGCTGGTATAACGAGGGACAGACGGATGTATTCAATACTCAATTAAAAATTGTTCGCATTGTTGTAATATAAATTTCCTGTTTTCCATGCTCAGAAATAACCAAATGGAGATTCTAAAAGTGAAAATCACAATTTCTGAGAAAATATGTTCAAAATATACTGTCAATAAGATCATTAGGGTTTAGCAGATGTAAACTATAGGACAATGAATTGGTGAACTTGAATTTGAATAAATTACCTAAACTGACGTTAACAGAAGGGAAAAATATTGAAAAAAATGAAGAGATGCAGCAATCAAAAGATATGTCATTTGTAGTCACATAGATGGAGCTGGAAGGGATGATGCTAAGCAAAATAAGGCAGACGGAGACAGATAAATACCAGATGGTGTCATTTACACGTGGAATATAGAGAAGCGAAACAAAGAGCCAGCCAAACTTTAAAATCAACCTAAAATCAACCCTTGAGGGCCTCCCCGGTGGCGCAGCGGGTGAGCGCTGGGTTGCGAAGCTGCCCGCAGCCTCTGCAGCGCCGGTTCGATCCCCGGCTGCTCCCCGGCTCGATCCCCGGCTGCTCCCCGGGCACCGGAGGAGGGTCCCACATGGCGCGCAGTCCTCTCCTGCCGCCCGCTGCTCCCCTCAGCAGTGTACTTCGGTCCTTCTGCCTGCTCTGCTCCCTGCTCTGGCTCTGGTGAATTCTCTCACCCTCCCACGCTTCTGACTGTACCCAGTGCATGTATAAACAAAACAAACAAACAAATAAATAAAAATCATAAATAAATAAAAAATACATGCCTCTAAAAAAAAAAGTCATAAAATCAACCCTTGACAATTGATCATAGATCTGCAGCAGCCACAGGGGGAGGGGGAAGGGTAAGTGGCGGGGTGGGGGCCAGGGAGAGCACAATGCACTATGGTGGAGAAACTGTAGGTGTCTTGGTGGTGGGAGTTCTAGGGTGACTACAGCTAAAGGAGGAAATCTTACACCACCAAACACTAGCAAGGATGTAAAACATTGGCCCTTCAATAACAATTAATGAAAAAAAGAAAGAGACTGAAAATCTGTTGAATAATATCAGTCTAAAATAACATGGATTTAGAAACCCGGAAAGAGAGACTAAATGAAATGGAATGAAATGTATTTTCAAAATAATTTTAAAAATCTCCAAATTTGATAAAAAGCATCAACCATAGGACCAGAAAAAGAAAGAAATCTCCAGCAGGAGACAAAGAAAGCCAATAAGTGATAACATGTTCAGGGGGCGGATACAAATTAGTCCTGGAAAATAAATGGGAGGAATTCTGAGGAAGGTTGCTGGGAAAGATCATTCAAAGGGTACTGACGGGGTATGGAGTTTAAAAGGGGTGAGGCACGGATACAGTGGAGTGGAGGGAAGGACATTCAGTGGAGAAGCAGCTCTGCGAGAATAGGCAGGGCCAGAAAGTTCAGGGGGCCTTCCTGAGCAGTGAGTGGTGGAACGTTGTGGAACACAGGACATGTGTAAGAAGTCGGGGAGGGTGAAGCAGAAGTCAAGGCTGAGAAGACCGTTGCCAGGACCAGCCTCTTGGGCTTTATTGAATGTGCACCACATCCACTGAAGGGCTTAGTTTAACTTATTGTTGTTGCGTGTAGGTATGTTGCTTTAGCGGGTAAGGGTAAATCCCACTGGCTCCAGACACTGATGTGGAAGTGGACTATGGGGAGACCTTGAGGGAGAGGGCAACAGCGCAGAGAATGAAATAAGAGAATACCCTTGCCAACAGCTCCCACATGGCACTGCAGCTTCCACATCCTTTTCACAATTCCCAAATCCAATGAACTCTGGAAACTGGGTTTCCTGTCTGATGGTGGACGCCACCAGGTGGGTGCAGAAACCGCACCTGGACTGAGGTGGCGCCACCTTGTGGTGCTATTCATATTCACATGTCTGTGTTGCAGGAATATTCCTGGCTGCCCCCAGGGGTAGGACGCAGAAGCCCTGGGGTCCGGGTAGTCTGGGCCACATCCCAGAACCACCCATATTGGGTGGGCTGCTTGGTCTGAATTCCGTAGACACCTGAAGTATACCTGCAGCGTTACTAACACATTCTATTCACTCTATAGCCTCTTATATTTCTGGGTTGCATTTGGCACCAAGGGGCCACAGCCAAAAGGATTATGGTCTGTATATTTCTATCCTTGAGTCTTTAGAGAAATACAGAAATCTGACATTTTTCAGGAATATCAACTCATCTCTTATAATCACTACTTTCCTAAGAGAGCCTAGCTGTAAGCCTCAGATGCTCCCCATTTTTAGCTGACGTTTTAAGATTTGCCCAACTCATACTCACACCATCAACTTTAACTCATAATGTATTCCTATACAGTGTGTTTTCTTTATTTGTTTTCTATTATTCCATGGTTACTCAGTGGGGGGGGGGGACCCAAGAGAGCAGAAATGTGCACGTGGTTTATTAAAAGTCCTGCCATTTTCTTCTTTTATCTATAAACCCCATTAACCAGCCATTCATACAAATTTCTTCTTTTTGTGTTCAAATGTTCTGTGATGATTCTTCAAGACAATGAAAATCCTTGCATATAATTTTTCAGATCGCCACTGGCATGCTTTAGTAGACCAAGAGCAGGGCAGTTAGAAAGTACCCTGAGCTATGGGACAAGTTTGCCAAACAATTTTAACAATGACAGTCACAGAAACCTACTTACAATGAGCCAAGATCAATCACCCTTCCACTAAGTTTCTGCAGGGGGGATAAAGCTTCTAAAGCTTAAAGCTGAAATTCCTTACTCTGGTTCCCTGTGTCCTGCCTTCCATCATAGACCCATTTCATTGTTAATGAATAGGGCTGTGGGGACAGAGACAAGATGAGGATGGGGTTCTCTGTTAAATCGGAGTCTCTGAGGACAAAGCCCCAGCTTCTTTCCTTTAACTGATGAAGAGAGACTATGGAGGGTTTTGCCCACCCCTAGGGGGGAGCCTTAGATAATCTGTTTGACTTGATTAGCCATCACAACTCTGGTGGTGGTTGTGTTTGATACTGTCACTTAGAAGGCAGAGGTGAGGGTGGCTGCTAAATACCGTACAATGCACAAGAAAGCACCTGCACCCCCATAAAGACCTATCCAACCCAAACCCAAAATGTGGTGACACTGGGGATGACAAACCTTCCTGGGCTACAGGAGGACTAAGAATACTCACTGAAAATAGCTCCCGGATTTCTGACTGAGCCAAACAACCTCTGAAGAATGCTGATGATATGCTGTGGAAATAACTAATGAAATGATTTCCTCAACCAGCCATTTTATCCAAGCTAGGTCAAGTCAGAAGACCTCTCAGTGACTAAGGGCGCAATCCCAAGTCAAGCCATCAAGCTATTTCTGGTTGAATGAGAGCCTCCTCTCGCTGCCACCTGCACTCACTCTGGCAACCGGATGGATCATGTCAGTGGGAACGTGACTGATGGCATCGGCTCACCGGTAACTACTGACCTCATTGTCCTTTGAGCCAACATTCACCCTGGAGTCCAAGCTTCTTGCCCCCAAATCTTTTACTCCTTCCAGGAATAGTGTTTTGTCTGAGCCATTTTCCATTGCCAGTCACCCCCTGTCTCCTCTTTGCCATCCCAAGTCCCTTCACTCCTTCAATTCTGCCTCCTCCAAGCTGCCACCAACTTGCCCCAGGCGGCCACATCCATTCCTATTTGTGCTTCTCTTGCACCCATCTGGCTGCTGCTTGGCCTGGCCTGACCTGCCTCCTCTGTGGCCCACACTTCATCCAATGGCCAGCTCCCCAGGGCCAGTCACATCTCTTCCCTCTACTTCTCCTTTACTCTTAGGGGCAAACAATTCATGGCTAAAAGCAAATATATTTGTAGTGTTTAATTATGTAAAAAGTGCTTTTAAATAACAGCTCTTTCAATCCCCAGTGTGATCCAAACAAGCATGTGCAAGTGTGTGTTTTGTTTTAGCCACATTTCATAGGTGGAAGAGCTGAGAGCATCAGGGAAATCACCTAATCCAAGTCCTCCCAGAGTGAGTGGTGGAGCTGGGCTCAAACTCACTCCTCCTGAGCCCCTCTTATGCCCTCTTTCTCTTGCTGCCTATTGGTTCATGCTTCCTCACCCCCTTGCACCCCTTTTTCTCACACATCAAGTTCAGTCCCCTCCCCTTTTTATGTTGTTTGAGATTCCTGCCCAAGTCATCCCCAATACTTTATTTGTTCTTATTTCCAAAGTAGCACATTTATTCTCATATATATATATATATATATTAAATATGCCTATTATTTATTATCTGTTTTCTCTGCTAGAATATCAACTCCTGGAGAAAGGGGGGTATTTGTCTCTTTTGTTTGTTGGTATTCCCCCAGCTTTCAGAATAGTGCCTAGCACACACTAAAGCTCATATGTGAAAAATTAGTTGTTGAATGCATGGATGAATAGTGCATTCCATTTGCAAACAGTTCTGATGATTACAATCTTTTTGTTTATTTCTATTTTAGAATGTTCTGTTGGGCTTAGACTCTTGAATTTTACTTTTTCTGAAAGTCTATCAAATAATGGAAGAGGGCAACATGCTACTCCCTTTCACACACGATTCTTCCTTTCACAGGGAGATGGAGCAAACTCTGAAGTGAGATAAGCCTGGATTTGGAGTCTAACATTAAGAGGTTCCTGTGTGTGACTGGACAAGTTAGTTAACTTCATTGTGTGTGTGTCATTGTCTGTAAGGGGCAACAATAATAGTTCCTTTTCAAATGGTGAGTATAAGGGAAGGATGTAGGTTTTCTACCTTGGGTGGTAGCTGGCATGCAGTAGGTCATCACCCCACAAAGCTTTATTCCCATTTGACCTGAGCTGTCAGGGGCCAGCAGAGGAGCAGTACATACTAAGATCTGAATGAAATAAGCTTTCTCCAAATGTGTGGCCCCACATATACCCGCTCACCCTGTCCATGTGCACTTGATCTCTGAGCTAAATTCACAACTTCACATTTATCTTAATTACATTTTATCTTGTCAGTTAAGCCCATTATTCTAACTCCTGTTGAGTCAGGCTCCCACTCTAATTCTCATAACTTGAATCACTTGAAATTTAGGGTAGGTCCTTCTCAAGTCTCTTCTAAGATGTTGATTAGAAGTTCATCAGGACAGAATAAGAAGGGATTCCTGGGTTCATACAAACTTAGGAAACAGGACTGATGATCCAAGAGTGAGGAAATACTCCTTCCTGGGCTGTCTGTCATGTCATTAAGCTGACAGTATACCTGCTATTATCTCTACATAGAACATTCTCTTCTTTCTCTATTAGCTAACTTCACCTATCTCTCATACCTCTGGTTTTGTTGCCTCCTCCAGGCACCTGACCCACTCAAGTGTCTCTACCATGAGTTCCCATGGTACCTGCATCTCCCATGTTGACGCTCTCACAGACACTATTGATTGTCTCTCAGACTCTATGTGAGCAAGAAAGCATCCACCTTGTTCAACATTGTATCTCTCAGACCAAGTACAGTTCCTGGAAGATAGCCCAGTCTCAGGAAATATCTGTGGAATGAATGGATGTGTGTTGATGCAAGTCAGCAGTGGCTTACTCCTTCACAGAGAGAATGCTCGAGGAAAGGTGTTTACCAGCTCAGGGCTCCTATGTCAAGATGTGAGAAGCATGATGGGAAGACAGGGAACCGCCTGGGGTATTTCTACTCTTCTAGATATTTCTAGTTAAATATTCTGGGTCAAGAAGCTCCATTTTTTGGAGAAATGGGTTGGGTGGCCTTTATGTGAGGGCGGCACATGGGTTGTCTTGCATCACCCTCTCATCCTAACTAACCTCAGGTCACAGGTATGTAGATCTTCTGGGGTGTCCAACCATGCCAGAAATCAGGAGTATGGTACAGCCAAGTCTGGTTCACCATCTGGCTATTTTCCCATACATCAGTGAAGAATCCATATACATACTGCCTGTCTTCAGATTACGACTATCTACGCACGTATTCCATTATGAACAGCTAGTGCATGACAGCTCTATTTGCTTGTTCATCTGAGACTAGTCTATGTGTCAGACAAACTTGGGATGTAGAATGTCTGCCTCTTATTGTTTGGGGAATGCTTCAGTAAGAAGAGATAGATTCAAACTGGGCCTACCCTCTTCC
Source organism: Talpa occidentalis (assembly GCF_014898055.3). Lineage (NCBI taxonomy): Eukaryota > Metazoa > Chordata > Mammalia > Eulipotyphla > Talpidae > Talpa > Talpa occidentalis. Next base: position 79,431,417 of record NW_023605305.1, on the reverse strand, counting down.
TGAGAAAGTAACTGTAACACATGCCAGACCCTCCCTGTATTCTACCACATGCAGGCTTACTCTGAGTATTTTTTTGGTGGCAGTGGAGTTGCAGGTTAACAGAGAAAAAGGGAGAGACTCCTTAGTCTTGAGGTACTTTTGACTGAGGATAGAAAATTTGATTCTACCCATGGGGCAATTACATAACACCTGCCACAAAACCCAGTTCATGTTCTCCTTGTCTGTATCCTACTATGCTGTGACCAGATTGACAGATTCAACTCTCCTTCTACATATTAACACATGCACCTGACTATTCATTATAGCAATGGCTTCTTCCTCTAGCTGATCAGAATAATTTTTAAGTGGAGATCCCATATTTTCTTTTTGGAAATTCAAATTAATTAGGTCTGAGATGGACTCCTGGATTCTGTGACTACCATGTCCCATTGTCCATACCAGAGGAACTGTGGATAACTCACCAGGCTTGAAAGCCACCTCTGAGAACTTCTGGCGCAGTTCCCTCATCCTGTGGTGAAGACACTGACCCCAGGGCCAGAGGTTCATAAAGAAGGAAAGAATGAATAACTGCAGGATTTCAAAGCAGGATGCAAGCCCTTTAGAGCCCATCTCTCTTATATTCCCGTGGACTAACAAGGGCCTCATCTCCACATGTGGGGCCCTGTTCTGAGGCAGCCTGGATGATCAGCACCCGGGGTGACTTAGCCAGTGTGTTGGCATTTCCGGATACTATTTCCCCAACTGGTGGAAACAACTTGCTGCCTCAGAGTCACATGGTCCAAGGGGAGGTTCTGGGGGGCTTTGAACATCTTTACAGGGCTTTATAAAAGATTCTTTTTGCTCTGAAATTTGGGTCTTTAGCCCTGGTCCCAGGGACACTTTCAAGGTTTGTTCGAATGGTTGACAGGGCAAGAAAAGGCAGAGAGCTGGGAGGCAGGTGGACCATGGAAGTAAGGCTGGGGTCTGGAAGGATGGCAGGGAATGGTTCTCAGACCCACGGGCACACAGAGAACCTCGCAGAGCCCCCAAAGACATGCACACACACATCCTTCCCTCTAGCTGTTCCAGATGGAGAAAACTTCCACAGGGAACCTGCCTGAAGGCTGCAGGCTGGGTCTGTTAGAAGAAGTGGAGGCCCTGGAGGCCAATGCAAGCTCAGGCCCAGAAGAGAGGCTTGTGAGGGCCGAGCGCCTGTGGCTATGGAGAGCACCCGCTCCTACTGGTCGATGAGCGAGTACCTGCCATTGGGGATTCCCTCGCTCTGCCCCAGCTTGACTCTCCCAGAGATCCCTCTAATATATGACCATCCAAACCCTTTCCACGTCCAGCCCTGGTTATCCTGCACTGGATCTGCTCCTGAGAACAGTGCAGCTCTTTTAGGTCATTGTAAAGAACCTTGTGGTAACGTGTGCCCTGCACCTGGGGGTGGGCCCAGGTTTTTAGGAGTAAATGCCCTTCTTTTACAGCCGGCTCTTTGTTTCTTTTGTATGTTGAAGGGATGAACTTGTCCCCACTCACCCTCCAGACCAGGAGGTCCTTGTCTAACAATGTGTTTGAGAGAACAGGGGAGACCTTGCAGGAGCATTCCCACCTGGTGCTCTCAGTCTCTGTTCTTCTACCCTCATCAGGGACCTAAGCTGAAATCCCAGGGATGACCCCCATCCACACCTGAGCCATTCAGGTCCTGTGAGACTCCTGGAAAAATGTGCCCAAGCGTGGATATAGTCCAAGAGTTGCCTGGGTTTAGGAGAGGAAGCAAATGTAGAACTGGTAAAAGTAAACTTGTTTAATAATGAGATAAGTCTTAATTTTGTTGAAAAAGTGATGGAATTGATATAGGTAAGATCTTTGAAAGAGGCAGGCACTGTGGCCAGATGAAAGGGGCCATGTATCACAGAAAAGTGTGTAGGTTCCAAATCAAGTCTGGCAGACAGTTCCAGCAAGTCACGTCAATATTGCAAGCTTAAGTTCCCACCTGTGCAAAACAGTCGGATAAATATGCCTATGGATGGGCTGTTGTGGAAATTAGGGGACACACACACACAAATGTGTGCCCACACATTCACGGGCACACACACATATTCGCATTCTGCCTGCATAAGGCATTTCATCAAACCAGTAATGACTGAACATCACAGGGCATTGAAGCACCTGAAGACCTGGTTAGCACCTTTCAGGGTCTCACTCCCAGAGTTTGCTTCAGTCAGTCTGGGTGATGCATCTGCATTTCTCACCTGGACCTAGGCGATGCTGACACACAGGTCTGGTCACCCCAGTGAGAACCAGCATGCTATTGTAAGCTCTCTGAGAGCAACTGGGGTTATGTGTGTTTCCTTTACTAGCACCTTCTTTCTTAGCAGGCCAGCATGAATATTTTGTCCATAAAGAAAATGACTGAATGGATTTCACATAAAAATCTTAATTTTCCTTATACAAAATGGGCAACTGGGGGTGTTATGAGTCTCACAAGACTGGGGGCGAGCGAAAGTCATCCTCAAGAGCCTGGACCTGGTCTGTGATTCCCACCAGTGGTGCTACAATGTTTTTGTGTGGGTTCTGGCCTGATAAGAAGAGGGCATTATTGACCAGGCCGAGCCCCCCTGCTCCTAAGAGCCCCTTTCATCCTATAAAGATCCCTGTGGACTCTGGGCTTCCTCCCTCTGGGAAGGTCTCTCCCAGGAACACTCATTCCTCAGCATGTGTCCCCACAGCACCTGTCTCATCTGCAGTATGTGGGAGGAAGTCACTACTCTCTTCTGCCCTCAGCACCCCACCTCCATGCAGCCAAGATCATCTGTGCCTATGGGACTTGGGAACAACTGAGGAATGCAGGATTGCAGAATTGCTATTAAATAAAAAAAAAAAATGAAGGAAGGAAGGGTGTATCCTACTCAGAGTATCGAAGGGAGCCTCTGCTTCTCTGTGGGCTCCCTTTCCTCCAGTCCAGACTCCATAGAAGTTACAAAGCTGTGACTATGGCTCCAGAGTTGGGCGACCTGCCAAACAGACATGAGATCTTTGCTTCAAGATTGAGGATGCCTCATGCCTTTTTGACAGGGGCTAGGAACACTGAGGGGACACAAAACCCCAGAAGGCAGCCCACCTGCTCTGGTCAAATGAAGACTCCGAACATGAATACAATACACCCAGGATGAAAAACAATAGATAAAAAAGTAGAAGTCCTTCCCAGAGAGTCAAGAAGAAAGGAAAAACAGGCATTATGTGCACTCGGGTATAATCATCTTTATTATTAAATGGCCTTGTGTTCTCAGCACTGGGGTTGCCCATCAGCACAGATAGTGGCTCCAGCCACCAGCACACAGCCCTGCGAGCAGCTGTCCACCCCGGCAGAAGCATGGGACTTCAGGGATGTCCTGACTCCATTCAAATGGGAGTTTACAACCTAGTTGAGCAAGCAGGATGGACACACCTGGGTAATGAAATAGCAATTCAAGCGATATTGCAAGGCAATCCCCAAAGGGATGGAGTGTGAACGATGCAATAAGTTCTAAGAAGTCTGCACAGGTTCCTGTGGCTGCAAGGAAGAGGTCTTGGGGGTCAGACTTCAGATGAAGGGAGTCACAGAGAAGTGGCCCAGGCAGGAGGGGCTGGGGAAGAGCAATCGGAGGCTCCGAGGTAGACACCAAGTATGCTCCAGGGAACACCCAGGATGTGCCCTGGTTGCCAGACTGGTCTGGCTAGCAGTGAGCAGGGGAGGAGTCCGGGTGTGACTGCAAAGGTGACTGAGACCCAGGTGTGGCTCCTGAAAGGCATGCAAAGGAGTTTGCATAGCAGTATCACCTCTGCAGCAGGAAGCCTCTGAATGTCTTTGGAGACATGCAAACAAGAACAAATTGAAAACGGAGGCTGCTGAGAAAAGAGGAGCAAACTTTCAAGGCAAGAGGCAAAGACGTTTCAGACGCTGCCTTTAAAAGTAGGCACCCTTCATGCCAGCATAATCCCCCCCTTTGACTCCAACACTGGCGCCTCCTTGGTCTCCACAGCCGCCCAGACCCCTGGCTCTGGAAAGACATCACAAGGGCCACAGCTAGCACCACTCTCCTGCCAGCGGTGATAACCATCCGAGCCACAGCTGGGGACTTCGGTGTCCAAGTGGCATGGACTGGACGCGCGGCAGCCTAGGTCTCCCGAGCACGGCATCGCACTCGGGCTGGAGCATGGGCTGGGGTAGCGTCGCGGTTCCCCACAGGGCTCTGGGCTCGGGCAGGGTGCTGGAAGGGGAATTGGCTCTGGACGTGGACGAGATTCCGGGCGCTCACGGGGACGTGGCTCTGGAGGCTCGCACTCCACTGGACAGGGGCGCGGGGCCTGGCGCGGGGCCGGGCGCGGGGCCGGGCGCGGGGCCGGGCGCGGCTCTGGACACAGACAGGGCTCGGAAAGTCGCCGTGGTGGGGGACACGGGTAGGGCTCTGGACTCGAGCACGGCTCTGGGCGCGGATAAGGCCGTGGAGCCGGCAGCGGACACCGCAGCGGCGCGGGCTCCGGGTAGCGGTCCACACGCCGGGTGGGCAGAAGCTCGAACGTGGACCTGGCTCTCCACAGGGCTTCAGCTCCGGGCAAGAGCCCCCCCAGGAAGGTCGTGGGGCGCAACCCTCAGAGCAGCGGCCGATGGGAGGAATCTGAGGACGGCACCTCAGGGGTGGAACCTGCTTGGGGCAGCAGGGGAGGAAATCTCAACTCTGTACTTGGGTCCACATCTCTGGGAGCCGCCTGCAGTGGGACCCCTAGGACAGCCGCTGCCATAGATGGGCTCGGAGCGGGGGGGCGGGGTGCAGTAGCTGTGGGGCCCGAAGGGCAGCTGCTGTAGTAGGGCTCAGAACGCCGCGGTGGGGAACAGCTGCGGTAGGAAGGCTGCAGCTGGCGGGGAGGGAGGCATCTGCTGGCGCTGCGAGAGCGACGCTGCGCGGTGAAGCTCCCATTAGAGCCCTGGCACTGGTACCGGGGGGCATAGCTGTCAAATGAAGCCCGGCATTGACGCTGGGGGGCGCAGCTGCCGCCGTAGGAACCCCGGGACTGGTACTGAGGGGCACAGTTGCTGTAGGAAGCACGGGACTGGTATTGGGGGCCACAGCTGCTGTAGGGTGCTGCAGGCTGGTACTGGGGGCCACAGCTGCTGTAGGGTGCCGCAGGCTGGAACCGGGGTACGCAGCTTCTGTAGGGAGCCGTGGGCTGGAATTGGGGGCGCAGCTGCTGTAGGAGTTCCGGCACTGGAACTGGGAGGCACTGCTGCCATAGGAGCCCTGATATTGGCCTTGGGTGGAGAATCCTCCCTGAGTCTGGCACACTGCTGCGGGGCATGCTACGTAAGTCTGGACAGACTGGGGAGCTGGTACATAGGTCTGCACTGGACATTCCACAAAGCAAGTTTCTGTGTAACAAACTGGAGCACCTCCTACATAGCAAGTCTGAATGGCGCCTGGGGCTCCAGGCTGACCTGCAGCCTGGCACTGAACATAGGAAGCTTGAGGCTGGCTGGTAGCCTGGCCCTTCGCCAGCGTGGCCTTAGCCTGGCCCTTCATCTGGACTGTCTTAGACTGGCTGGAAGCCTGGCCCTTCACCTGGGTGGTCTGAGAAGAGCATGGAGCCTGGGAAACTTGAACTGGACCTGGTGCAGGGCACTCCACAATTTGCATCTCACAGGGGGCTTGGACCAACACCTGGCTGTTGCCACAGGGGGACGGGGAGGGGTAGTAGTAAGAGCCCTTCACACAGCACATGGGAAGCGGCAGGCAACACGGAATCTGCTGCTGGTCACACATGATTCTGAAGCAGGCGGGTGACTGGGACCTGAGATAGAAAGAGCAGGTCAGAAGGGGAGACATATTGGTGAGGAGAGGTCACCCTGCTTCTTCCCTGGCCTCTCCTCCCCTGCCTGGCCTTTACCAAAGAATCTGGCCTGTTAGCTGACTCAACATTAGTCACCATTGTCTACCTTGGATCTGCAAAAGACCCAACCCAGGTGTTGGTCTGAGGGTGTTCAAAGGCACAGTCAGGGTTGGGGTGTCCAGGGTCTCCCCTTGGAGGGAAGGTGTACCAGTGTCCAGAATAAGGAGGCCCTGGTTGGCAAGGAGGTTTCCATCATTTCTCATGTCCTAAGTGCTGGGAAGGAGGGGGCACCACAAGAAATAGAGGCAACACTGTAGCCCTCTAGGGGACTGCACACCCACAGGAGTATGGATATCCTCGAACACTGGCAGCACATGTGTGTGCAAGCATGTCAAAGT
>NW_023605305.1:75146322-75162409 GCF_014898055.3 Talpa occidentalis | reverse complement strand
AAAAACAAAGGAGAATGAGGTATCACATGCCCAGACTTCAAACTATACTACAAAGCCATAATAACTAAAAACAATGTGCTACTGGAATGAAAAAGACACATAGACCAATGGAATCAAATAGAAAAATGGAGCTACAATATGACCCAGCAATTCCACTACTGGGTATCTACCCAAAGGACACAAAAACATTAACCCAAAAGAATCACTTTTCCCCTATTTTATTGCAGCACTATTTATAATAGATAAGACTTGGAAACAACCCAAATGCCCAAAAATAGACTACTGGATCAAGATGTGATATAGATATACAATGGAATACTATTCAGCAATCAAAAAAAGATAAGATGCGTGCCATTTGCAGCAACATAGATGGAGCTAGAAGGGATTATGCTCAGTGAAATAAATCAGAAGCAAAAAAAAAATATCGGATGGTTTCACTTCTAAGAGGAATATAGGGGAACCAAATAAGGTATTAGGAAAAAATAATAACAATAAAAAATATAACAAAACAAAACAAAATAAACAGACAACTATAAATCAGAGACATTTTGCAGGGGAGGGAGGGAGAGAGATCAAAACGAAGGAGGGAAAAGCACAAGGGACTGTGGTGATGGTGCACGGGTGAACTGGTGGTGGGAATTCTGTGGTGACTGCATCTGAGAAAAGAAAGTAAACATTGTACAAAAATGAACAATGATGTAAAATATATATAAATAAATTTATATAAATATGCATAATGAATATATAAAATATAATATATAAAATATATATAAAATATATAACATAAATATGTAATACATATAGATAAATATGGAAATATAAACAAAATAATTAATATAAATTATATAATATATAAGTAAATTATTAAAAATAATTACATTAATATAAATGGATTAAATATTGCAAATAAAAGTCATGAGGCATTAAACATGATCTGTGTATGTGCTGTTAGGATGCACTTTAGACACTAATAGACTGAAACAAAAGATGGAAAAGGATATGCCATGTGAACTATAAAGCAAAAGAATAGGAGTGACAATACAAATATCAGACAAAAGTTAGGACAAAAATTGTCACTAGAGAAAAAAAAATTTGTAATGACAACATAATTTACTTATCAAAAAGATATAGCAACTTCAACTGCAAATATACATGAGCATATAAAAAGGGCCTCCAGATATGTGAGTAAAAATGTGGAGTAGAGTACAAAACACAGAATTCAACAATAGTCATTGGAGACTTTAGCACACCAGCTTTAGTAATGGATAGCGAGTTTAGAAAAATTCATTAAATTGGAAGAGAATAGAGAAGAATAAAACAATGAGACCTACAGACACTGTTGAACACTCCACTATCTATTGACCGGCTTGCTCTTCATCAGTTTTCACATTCTTGTCAAATGCGCACGGACATTCTATAAAAATATCAGTATGTCAGACCATAAAACAAGCTTCAATAAACTTCAAAGTGGGGAGGTGGTTCAAAATGGCAAGTAGACAGACACTGAACTCACTTCTAAAGATTTATTCTTATTTATTTATGCATATAAGAGCTGGGGTGTTGGCCAGAGGTTTGGGGAGGGGTGAGAGGATTCACCAGAGACAGAGTGGGGCAGAACAGGCAGATCTACTGAAATACACTGCTGAGGGGAGCAGCAGGGTGAGACAGGAGAGGTTTGCTGTGCCCTGTGGGTCAGCAGCCTGGCCAGGGATTGAACTCAGGCTGCAGCAATGATAGAGCTGAGACTTAACCCCTATGCCACCAAGGAGGCCCTGAACTCACTTCTAAAGATACAACAAATCTGTAGGTAAACATGGAGAAATTCCCTCTGACAATGGTAGAGAGGCAGAAGGCAATCTTGCCATGAACCCCTCCTCCTCTATCCCTGGCACCCCAAATCAGGAGGGATATCATAAATACAAGTTTTTTCCCTGAAGAACAAGGATTTGAAACCCACATCCCAACACTTGGGACCTGCGCCAGAGAAACAGTCTCCCTAAAAGTCTTTGAAAAAACAGAGTGTGCTCTGAGGAGAACCACAGGAATTAACTATGGAAACTCCACTCTTAGGGACCTTAGCAAACTCACACCCTAGAGGCAGCAGTTTAGAAAGGACCCAGGCCACATGCAAAAGGGATCCATTTGCTAATCTTGAAGAGTTACTGAGGGGCAGGAAACTGTGGGGAATCTCTGTGGGATGGAGGTGCTTGTGGGTGCCATTTCTGAGATCTCCCCACATGCTGCTGATGGAGGGACTCGCGATATCCCTGTAATGTACTAATGAGGAGGGCAAGCCACCCACCCCCACACCACTGTCACCCACTGGGGGATTGTGTTTCTGGGCTCTGAGGATCTGCAACAGTTAGCAAGTTCTCTGGACTCTCACAACTGGGACCTATCTAGAAAAAAAAAAATCCAAGCCACTTATATAATCACAAAGATTCCGGATGCAGCCAAGAGGTAGGATGAGGTTAAAAAGCAGGGTTTATTGCCAATGTAAGACTCATTCTTCCAGACTGGAAGAGAGAGCTGTTCAACTAAAAGAATTAACACAGAGTGAAATTAAAAGCAAAATGAGAGATATGTTTCAAGGCAAAAAACCAGAAAGAAACTTAAAAGGGTGGAAATATGTAATTTCTCTATATGATCAAACTAATGATCATGAAGAGGTCACAGAATTGGGAAGAAGAGCAGATGATCAGAGCAGGAACATCAACAAGGAAGTTCCACCCAGAAGTCACAGAGCTGAGGACACCATGGCTGAAGGAGGAATACTCGGGAGGGTTCTAACAGTGACTAGATGAAGCAGAAGGCAGCTGGGAGTTAGAGGCAGCCAGGAGGAGAGGGCAGGACAGGGAGGGCCAGGCTGCCTCTGCTCCTGGCTGCCCACCTCCAGTGCATCTGGCTGTCCTGCTCCTGTGGAACCAGCCAGCTGGGCTGTGGGGCCTCTCTCCCAGGCAGAGGGTCAGGGACAGACATCCCTCAGACTAGGGCCCCCTACCCTCCTTTACCTGAGCACTGGCCCCTCCCCCAGAGCTAGTTTCCTCCCACATCAGGGAACAGACCAGCTCCCTCCCTGGGGCTGTCACAGCCCTGATGTGAGTCTCAGATTCTACACCCTCCTTTGTCCCCTGGCAAGTGCAAGTTTGGGCTGATGTGACGGCTTGGGGTCTCTTGCCATGTACCTCAGATGTGACCTTGGGCAAGTTATTTCATCTCTTTGGGCTTTCAGGATGCTGCCTCATGCGGTGCGTGTAGTGCTGACATTGTATGTGGTTTTGAAGACTTAATTCATCTATATCGTAGATGTACTGAAATAACATCTGTAAAGTCCTGGCAGTGAATAGATACTCAATAAACGTGCTCCATATAACCCAGTTCTCACTGGGGTGCCCTGTCCTTTGGAATTCAGGTAGATAGCTGTGACCTCCCACCAAGCCCCAGAAGCTTCTGTGAACTCCCAGGAGGGTGCATGTTCCTGGTCCCCTCTTCAGGCGTCAGTCCTGATGCCCCATCTCATGGAGCCCCGCATTCTTCTCCCATCTGCCATTCCAGACACACACTTTGTGCTGCTGTAGGTCCAGGGGGGCCTTCCCCCCCAACACCCCTGGCTCCAGGCAGTGTGTATAGTGAACTCTCAAGAGGCTCTGCAGGGTGTTTGTGTGCTTGTGTGTGTGTGTGTGAGTGTGTGTGTGTGTACTTACATGTGTGCTGTGTCTCAGCACTGCTGACAGTGATGATGAAATGAGGTTAGGTGTGTGGGCTGTAAAAGCCCCTGCTGTTCTGCCAGTATGTGAGTGCCTGTTACCTGCCCCCCCAGAGTCCCTGACCTGCAGCCACACTGTGTGTCCCTCTCGTTAGCTCCCCTCCCCACCCCCTTCAGCAAATGGTTTCCCAGGTGAACAGTGTCCCACGGGTGCTCACAGGGGTGTGAGGACACAGTAGGGGACACATGACACTTGCTCCCATCACAGGAGTGAGCAGGGGAGGACCTGCCGGGTTCTGACTGTGCAAGAAGTTCTGACCTCAGGGCTCCTGGATGCCCACTGAGGGAAGGTCCCCACTGCTGGGTGGGTTTGGGGGAGTCAGGCCAGTGTGGAATATTCTCTCATCTGAGATACTGCAGGCCAGTGATGAGGTAGACAAGGCTGGCCTGAGGTGACTTGTTTGAGCCACAGGGGAGGGTGTGATGCATGTGAGATTGTCCAGAGTTTGTTGTTGGGAGGCACACACTGCCCGTGACTTGCTGTGTGAACTTTTCAGGCCTCACAGCCCCTCTAAGACTTGGGGTCTCATCATAAGTGGGTTTGCTGTGCTGCTCTTGACCCCCATGAGTGCAGTTGGTGGGGCCTGTCCTGCAGACCCAGCCTGGTGATGCTCTTCCTGGCAGAAAGGGGGACCCCAGTGGGCAGCTACAGATGCCCTGCAAGGTCAGGGAGAGGCACTGCTCCCCAGGGGTGGGAGCTGAGAGATCTCAGATATAGTGGGGTGTCCACTGAGGGGAGCTTGTCCCTGGCCCTCAGGAGGGGTATGGCTGAAGCAGCTGGGCCCTGGGCAGGAGGGCTGTGCAGGCCTCTATGCCCTTCCAACCCCCACCGTGAGGGCAGGAGTAGGGCTGGCAGAGGCTCAAAGGGAAGTGCTGGGTGTGAGGCAGCCTTTGTGGGGGTTTGGCTTCACCTTGTGTGTAGGGAGGAGAACCAGCCCTAGGGCTGCTGAGGAGCCACATAAATACAAGCAACAGGTCAGTGACAGTTTGAAGTGGGTGCTTTGTTATTGTGCTGCTTAATCAGTTAGCCGCTTAATTAGGTAACCGACAGTGGAAATTTATGGAACGTCAATAAGGAAATCTGACTTATTTAATGACCTAAGAGCAGAGGACAGCCACCAAGAGGGGCAAAGACAAGCCTTTCTATGAACGTGGCTGCTGTGCCTGACGCGGGCTGGCATAGGTGGCAGGGCTGCCTGGGAACCCAGGGGAAGTGGAGAGGGCAGGGATGTATGATCACCAAGCTGGTTTGACATGTGGAGGGGCCGCTCCAACTCAGTGGCAGACATGTCATATGGGGTGTGGGTTGTTTATACATTTATTCTACAATTATTTATTGAAGTCCTGCTGTTTGTGCTGGGGTAACAGGAAGGATCTGAATGGCTTATGGAGAAGCTGAGCTGCCATCCCAGAACTAACATTTTAGCCCCGCCCTGGGGTGGAGAAGAGATTAGGGAGGCTCATCTGAGTGAATGTTTTCTTTTGCTTTTTTTCTTTGCTTTCTAGATGTTTCCTCTGCAGCTGAACAGATGGATAGGCAGCCTGGGATGGGGCCCTGCCCTGGAAACCCCCACCTCTGTCTGGTCTCCCGGGCCCTGGGACTCGCCAGCCTCCTCCTCAGTGAGTGGCCTGGGGCCCTGGGAAGGGGGGGAGGGGCAGGGGCAGCTGTTATTTCTCTCTGATGTTGGGTGTCTGATGTCTTTGGTGAAAAAAGACAAAACAGTCTGTTTTGTTTTAGCAAATGAGCACATCTGGTTTAGATACCAGTGTGAATAAATGGAAAGGACGAGATGGCATTTTGGCTGTGGGCGGGCTGGGCCCTGTGCGGGGGCAGCCTGGGCTGTGTTCAGGGACTGTTCCCTGAACAGTCATCAGGACGTGAGGCTGCCTCGCTGAGATAGCAGGGAGGCAGGGGGCCTGGAGCCACCAGGGAGGGGATGAGGCAAAGAAGATTGTTCCTGGGGGTGGGGGCTGGAAAAGGACACCCCTGCCTGGGACTCAGAGGGGACCTGGGAGCCTGTGCGGCTGTCATGTGGGAAGGGGCCAACCTGGAACCCTGGGTCTGAGCAGGAGGAAGCAATGCTGGTCTGGGGTCTTGGGCTGCTCTTCTATAAGGAGAGGACAGTGAGCTCCCACCTGGCTTTGGGATCAACACCAATAGATTATCACAAGGACAGGGTCTTTGAAGTGTCAGGTTTCGCTTAAAATTGTTGTGAAGTCTATGTTCCACATTGGTGTTTGCATTCATAAAAGTTAAGAGTATTGTCTTGTGGTAAATGAAATCTTCTAGGGGGGGCCCTTTATCCGTCGTTGATCGAATCTCTCATTACCTCATGTGAGCAGGCAGACTGAGGAGCACCCCAGGACCCCAAACCTGCACGCTCTAAATGGGTTCTGCCATCTGTCACATAAAGACAAGCATATCTAGAGTGTAAGACCTTTAATACAATTAGTGTCAATAGAGAGAAGAATATAGTTAAATAGAGAAAGAATATAGTTGAAATAGTTTCCCCATGCAACACCCAAGGTTATCCAGCTCCCGTGGGTAAATGTCCAGCCTGACAACGTTGGCCCAAAGCAGGGTCACTGAAGCCCAAAAGCCTGCCACAAGCCCAAGGCACCATCTGGTGGGGAACTTAGGAAAGGGCTAGAAGGATCAGGCAAGTCTGAAAGGAAAATAGCCAAACTCAAAATACGAGTCAAGATAAAGGCTGCCATTGTCAGCCTCCCATGGGTCTCTCACCCATGTCTCTGTGTCTCCTAAGTCTCCAGAAAAGGTCCAAACATGTCTTTCTGCTCCACGTGCCTCCCCCAGGTCTTCTCCCTCTCAGTCGCTCTCTCTGCTCAGCAACATCCTCCTTGCGTGTGACAGGGAACCTGGAAGCTCACCCCTCCCCTTTTTTGTTGGCAGCTTTGGAGATTTTTTAAAATAGCTTATTGCTTTCTTTCGTTTTAAAAACTTTTTAACGTTCTTTCATTGGTGTTCATTTTGTACAATACTTGATTTCTCCCCTTAGGTGTAGTCCCCACAATTCTCCCACCACCACAGCACCTGTGAATCATCACCATAGTCCCCTGTGCTCTTCCCTCTCCTATTTGACTCCTCCCCTTCCCCTGGTGTGTGCCGCAGACCTAGTTTGCCTGCAAGTTTTATCTTTTCCTGACCCTTTGTTTGGTTCCCCTATATTCTTCCTATACGTGGAAAACATCCATTTCCTTCTGACTTATTTTACTGAGCATAATCCCTTCCAGCTCAATCCATGCTGCTGTGAATGGCATGAGCTTATCTTTTTTGATTGCTGAGTAGTATTCCATTGTGTATATGTACCACATCTTCTTGATCCACTCATCTATTTTTGGGCATTTTGGGTTGTTTCCATAGCTTAGCTATTGTAACTAGTGCTTCAATAAACACGGGGGGCACGTTCCCTTCCAAATTAGTGTTTTTGTGTCCTTTGTGTGTATCCATAGGAGTGGAATTGCTGGGTCATATGGTAGCTCCATTTTTAGTAATTTGAGTGTCCTCCACACAGGTTTCCATAGTGGTTGGACCAGATTACATCCCCTTCAGCAGCCTAAGAAAGTGGAACCTCCCCATTTTATGGGAATATACTGTTAGGCTCAGACTACAAATTGAAAACAACTATTTAGGGAAATCCTGACATTTTGGGATGATAAAAAAAATTGTGAAGTATCGTGTTGTGGAGGCTAAAAGCAGGGCCTAGTTGTGTGGGTGCGATTTCAATTCCCAGAAGGTCACGTCATGGATTGTGCAAGTATAGAAATTCTAACTTGTATTTTTTTAAAAGATTTATTATTTATACAATAACTGGGGTACAGGTCAGATGCGTGGGAGGGTGAGAGGATTCACCAGAGGCAGAGTGGGGAACAGAACAGGCAGACTGATGAAATACACTGCTGGGGGAGCAGCAGGCGAGGCAGGAGAGGTCTGCTGCGCCATGTGGGACCCTCGCTGGAGGGCCTGGATTGAACCTGTGCTGCAGTGGCTGCGGATAGCTTCACAGTGCGGTGCTCAACTGCCTGTGCCAACGGGGAGGCCCAGAAATTCTAACGTTTAAAAGGAACAACAGTGCTAAAAATTTAAGGGTGTTCTTATAGCCACATATTGAAACAGAATGGAGAAAATGTGGCAAGGAAGGAGACTGTTAAACGGGGGCAACGGGGTAAACTTGGGGAGGAGAAAAGAAGGAGGATATCGGGGGGGTGGGTGGAGCAAAAAAGGAGGTGGAAAATTTCTGGTCAAGGTTAGATGTCACATTTATGAATTTACTGGAGATGATGTTTATATACATAATGAAATTAAATAAAAGTTAAGGAGAAAATAATAAGATCTAATGGATGATGATTTCTGGTGAATGATTTAACATCTTTGATTATTAAATATTTTGTTTTAATACCTGGTTGGGGTATTAAATTTGTAGGGAATTATATATATATATATATATATACATAAAATATAAATTTGTAGGGAATTATAAAAAAATTTAACGTGTAAGAGGCAGTTGTGAACAAGACTCTTGCATTCACTTTTGAATGAGCTCTTGAATGATCTTTTACAAAACATCATATCCTTTTTAACTAGGAATGTTGAACAAGACTAAAATGTAGACTTTCTTCTTCTTCAATTTTATTTAACATGGGAAATATATTGAATTGAATATAATTTTCTCCACAGGCCCTGGGTTGCCTAGAAGATTATGAGGGAGGAGTGAGTGTGAGGCAACATTAAGGTGCCAAGGGTTACTTTATAATTATGAAACTGCCATGTTCATCAAAAAATATTATATGGATTGGAGATTGATGCAAGTCTAAGGTCTACAGGCGCCTCCTCCCTAGGTACCACTGCTGCTGACGTGTCCCCGCCAGGCCTTCCTGGTGTTCCCGCAAGCATTATCTCCTGAGGAGTCCCCTTCTGGAGGACACAGAGCCCTGCAGCTCCTTCTCTCTCTGTCTCCTCCATTTCCTCACAGCTGCTTCTCCCCATCCAGTTCTGGGGACCCTCCCTGCACCTGAGGCTGAGCCCCTCTCTCCCTGGTCCCTGTTACGGGAAGGGGCCGTCTGGCGGGGCTGCTGTTTGGCCTCAGCTGTCAGGAGTCTCTGCTCTGCTCACCCCACTGAGTCCTGCACCCCTTTCCCAGGAGGGGGGCCCTGAAGGGTGATATCAGGTGTGCTCAGCTCCTGGGGGTCAGACACTGTGCTGGAGAAGGAGCCCTGGGGGCAGGGGAGGGGGAGCTGAGGGGCAGCCCTTGCAGGGGAGAGGCTGGGCTGAGAGAGGAAGCTGGTCCAGGCTGCTCTGCCCTGTGCACCCAGGACAGGCTCACCACTGGGGTGCCTCCTCCTCTGTGAAAGGCGGGGCTGGGTGGGTCCCCTGGGTCCCCCTCCAGCTGTGACATTCTGGGGTTCTGTGCCTCCACCTGACAGGACCCTCCTGGGGCTACTTCATGCCTCTGCTCTGTCTCTTCTTCCTGCCTGTCCTGTCCCTGTGTCCTGATGGGATGGACACTGGGGAGCCCGTGTGGGACACCGCCGAGGGCAGACCCGGCCATCCCTAGTCACCTCCTCAGGCTTCCTAGGAGGGAGGAGCCTCCTCTTCAAGCCCCCCTTTGCCGTCTAGCCTGGCCTGTTTTCCTGTCTCTGCTCCCAAGGGTTTCTCATGGAACAGTGTCCTGAGACCCCTGCTGAAGACATCTCTCCTTCCCCCACTGGGGACTTGGGCTGCAAAGCACCGGGGGAGCAGCTCCCGCTGTGACGGGTAGATGCACAAGGACTGGCTGTGACCACAGCGCTTCAGTCCTGTCTGTTTAGCAGATAATTATTTCTTTCTCTTTGTTCCCCTGTGCTGATCCCCTTTTACCAATGCTGGTGGTGGTGACAGGAAGTAGATAGAATACAGAATTAATGGTGATTATTGGTCGGGATTATTGTCCGCATTGGAGATGGAAACGCTGTCTCAGCTCGTCCACATGCGCAGCCTCCCTTACCACCTTGGCACACAGAGCTGTTTGATGAAATGTTTAGTGTCGTTTGTTGCACATATGATTAGATATTTCAACATTAGATTAACACAGACTATGCTAAGTTTTGTAGATCTTTAAGAATACTTTTATATTTTGCCCATTTATTGATGAGGGGAGCAGTAGGATGCTGAAGTCTGTTCAGAGGAAGAGTCACACGCACGCGTGGGCCACTGGGAACGCTGCTGTGAATTGACCAGGGCGTGTCCTGTATTGACAGGATTCAGGTGCTGCAGGAACACCATGAAGGCCTGGCGGGGACACGTCAGCAGCAGTGCTTACCTAGGGAGGAGGTGCCTGTAGACCTTAGACTTGCATAATCTCCAATCCATATAGTTTTTTTTTGATGAACGTAACAGTTTCATAATTATAAAATAAACCATTAAAGAAAGATGAAAAGACCCACACCAAGTATAATGACTAATATGAAAATTTTCGGCCCAAATGGTATAACATACAGCCTCCATATTTCTTACTATCTCATCAACACAGCTGTGCTCCTGTGCTTGTTGGCCTGGGGTGACAGTGCAGAGGAACCCACCTGTCCCTGCACAGCCACACATTTCCTTTCCATCTTAGGCTTTGGAATAGAAAACCCTGGCAGGACTTTGACTCCCTAAGCCACCTATGGGGTTGGGGTTTTTGACTCTCTATGGCCCATGCCCCCTGTACCCGGGAGGAGACACCTGAGGGGGGCAGCTGGTGGAGAAAAACGGCTCTCCCCTGGACCTGGCATTCTGGTTCTGATCCAGGAATGCCGGGTCAGATCATCATCACAATGAGAGCAGCGCCCATGTCTGCAGTAGTTATGGAACACTGAGCAGGAGTTTTTCTTGTTTTAAATCTCCACGCTAATTCTGAGGTCAGCAGTGCTATTATTTCCATTTCACGGGTGAGACAGCTGAAGGCATCAGGTTAAATAATTGCCTGTACTCACAGAGCCTGAAAATAGAGACCTGGACTTGCTGACTCTAACGTCAAGCTTTTGATATTACACTGATGCACTAGGTCATCTAGTGTGACATCTCAGTATATTGCTTGAAGGTCAAAAGTTTAAGCACAAACATTGAAAGTATAATGTTAAGAATAAATAAAAGCAATGCCTGAAGTGGAACTGATAGGCCATGAGGATGCTGTGGGCTCTATGGGGAGTAGCTACAACGTGGGAGCCCCTGCCATAGAGGATCCAGGATCCTCTATGGACACATTGTGTGGGATATGACCTCACCTTTCTGAGACCCTGAGGGACTGTATAGTTTGTTTCAGCAGCACAGCCTCACCCATCCTGACTACTGCATACCCAGAGGAGTAGGAAGGAGAGAACCTTCATTATTATATTAGCCTCTATTGTTATGTGACTGGTCACACCAAAATGTAGTGCCTTAAACAACTCCATTTTCATGTATTATGGTTTCTGTGGATCAGAATTAGGGGTGGTTCAGTTGGTCCTCTGGTTCAGGATCTCTCCAGCTGAAATCAAGGGGTTGCCTTTCAAGTGGGAGGATCTGCTTCCATCTACTGCTGTGCTTGCTGGCAGGATGCAGCTCCTGTGGCTGTTGGACTGGGGGGGCCCAGCCTCTCCATGGCTGTTGACTGCAGGCTGCCTTCAGTTCCACAGGGCATCTCCACAGGGCACGGGCAGGCCATTTTCAGCATGAACAGGAGAGTGTAAAGCAGAGAGTGTGAGGAGACTGATTCACAGTCTTGTTAATCACTAAGTGACCTTACTAAGTGAACTTACTGTGTTCTATTCCTTAGAAGGAGTCACCAGGGAGGAATCAACAAGGGGTAGAACATGAGGCGAGGGAACTTTATGGACTCTTATAAGTACCTTCTACAGTTATGCTCTTGGAATGTGCCATGTGGTTGGCGCTCTTCTCCATATTCTCATTTAATTTAAATCATCATGATAAGGCAGGCAAGGGAACTTAAGTTTACATGTTCAAGGTTATCCTCCACTACAACTGGCAACTGATCTCAGAATTGCATCTTATTTTTTGTCT
Organism: Talpa occidentalis; assembly: GCF_014898055.3. Lineage (NCBI taxonomy): Eukaryota > Metazoa > Chordata > Mammalia > Eulipotyphla > Talpidae > Talpa > Talpa occidentalis. The sequence continues at coordinate 75,150,605 of NW_023605305.1, read as the reverse complement.
TAGGTGACTTCCAATAATCAAGGGAGAATATGCGTGAATTTCATTAAAAATAAGGGTACTATGATTATCAGTTTTTCGTGAAAGTAAAACATTCTCAGTTCCCGTTTCCAATGCCCTAGGCATCTGCAGCCCTGGAGCCAAGAGTTCTGAAGCACACGGTTCTGGAGTGAAAGGTTCTGAAGCCAACAATCCTGTGAAGGGGACTCAAGGAGGTGCTATCTGGTTTCACATGAACACGAACCCAGGAGCTGAGCTGGAGAAGATCTTGTGGGGTTTTTTCCTCAGTCAGCCTACGTCATCATGCTTGAAGTCCATCGTGGGGCAGAAGATGCTCCAACCTGGTGCAACCTCTGGGACAAGTATGGGCAGAGGGTCCATGTGCCCAACATGACGTCCCTGAGGATTGAGAACCTGACCTCTGAGGACAGTGGACGGTACTGGGCTCAAGCCATGTTACCAGGAGGCGGAGAAATGTCCCAACTTTTCCAGCTCACTGTGTACGGTGTGTGACCCCCACACCCCATGCCATGATTTACTTCTTGTCCCTGGAATTTCACATGGGTCCCATTTTGCAGAATTCCTTTTAGATATCAGCCTTCAGATTCTATTTTCTCCCTTGAGATAGGGTTTGTTCACCAGTAATGGAGAGTAGAGCTGAGATTCACACCAGGGAGAAAATCATCTCTGTTTTGGCCGAAGAAAACAAAAATTTGGGAGAATGGATTTTTTTTTTTTTGCAGTAACATATAGATTTTTTTTAAAGGATGAAATTTGCTTTATTTTTGTTTTAGTTTTCTCTTGCTTTTGTGTTAAAGACAACATACAGTGGGTTAATACATCATGTATTTTTTGTCCTTTCTGGAGGTTACAAGTCAGACCAGTGTCTCAGTGACTGAATGTTAAGATGTTGAAAGAACTGCATTCCTTTCTGGAGGCTCCAGGGAAGAATCCTTTATTTCTTTCCCTCCTTCTGGTAGTGCCTGTGTCTCCTTGGCTCCATCTTCAATGCCGGCCATGGTTGATCCTCACATTAAATCTCTCTGACCTCATGTTCTGCCATTTCTTCCACTTTTTTTTTTTTAAAGATTTATTTATTTATTTATACAAGCACTGGGTACAGTCAGAAGTGCTGGAGGGTGAGAGAATTCACCAGAGACAGAGTGGGGAACAGAACAGGCAGACTGACGAAATACACTGCTGAGGGGAGCAGCGGGCGCTGCAGAAGAGATCTGCGCGCCATGTGGGACCCTCGCCGGAGGCCAGGGATTGAACCAGCGCTGCAGAGGCTGCGGGCAGCTTCGCAGCCCAGCGCTCAATTGCTGCACCTCCAGGGGAGGCCCCATTTCTTCCACTTTTAAGGATACCTATCCTTCCATTATGATACATTGGTTCTTCCAGATAATAGCAATAATTTCCCTATTTACATACCGATATTAAAATTATTTTATTTTAGGGAAAATGGATATTATCATTATACTGGAATAAAAAACATCTGATATAGTACATTATATTCATTATAAATAATATTCATTCACTAAAATTCTAATTCTATCCACCATACAATTGACCTTTTACCTGAGTTACTCATTCTCCTTTTCCCTTCCCTTCTGGTAACCACTAATTTGGTCTTATAGTCTGAAAGTTTGTATTTGTTTTATTTAGTTCACTCATTTGTCTTGTTTTTTTAAGAACCACATATGAACAAAATCATAGGGTCTTTGTCTTTCTGCATCTGACTTATTTCACTAAGCACAATACCCTCTAAGGTACATCTAAGTTATTGATAATGGCAGGATTTCATCTTTTATATAGCTGAGTAGTATTCTCTTGTGTACATGTTAACGCAACTTCTTTATCTGATCATTTGTTGATGGGAAATTTATTCTTTTCATATTTTGGCTAGCACTTGCCATAATTGAGGCACTAATTACATTTCACCAGCAGTATTAAAGCATTCCCTTTCCCCCTCATCTTTTCCTCTTTATGTTGTTTCTTTTCTTTTGAGTAAATGCTATTTTTAGGGTTGTAGATGATTTCTCATTCTTGTTTTGATTTTCATTTTCCTAATAATAACAATGATGACCATATCTTCATGTGCTTATTGGTCATCTTGTATGTCTCTTTGGAGAAGTGTCTGTTCAGAGTCTCTATACATTCTTGTATTGGGTTGTTATTATATCTCCTTTGTGTATTTATATATTTTGAATATTAACCTCTTGTCAAAAGTATGATATGCAAACATTTTCTCCTGTTTGGTAGGCTTCCTTTTTGTGGGGAGCATATTTTCTTTCTCTGTGCAGGAGTTTTTTAGGTTGAGATCTTCCTATTTGTGTTTGTTTCAGTTTCCCTTGCCATTGTAGTAGCCCCTCTGAGGTTGATATTAAGAATATATCACCTATGTTTTCTTTCATGTATTTTACTGTTCTGGGTTATAAATTCAAGTCTTTCATTCATTTTGAGTTTGTTTCTATGTATGGTGTTAGATAGCTTCATTCTTTTGCATGTGGCTGTCCAGTTCCCAACTCTGTTCTTGAAGAAATTTTGCTCTTTGTATGCTCATGGCTTCATTGTCATAAGCTAGTTTCTTATATATGTGGGTTTATTTCTGGGTTTTCATTTCTGTTCCATTGATCCATGTTTGTGTTTTAATTCCAAAACTATGGTGCTTTTGGTTACTATCATTTTTTTTTAAAAGCTTAAACTTTTTTTTTTTTTAAGATTTATTTATTTATGCAAGCACTGGGGTACAGGCCAAAGGCACAGGAAGGTGAGAGAATCCACCAGAGACAGAACAGGGAGCAGATCAGGCAGAAGGACCAAAATACACTGCTGAGGGGAGCAGCAGGTGAGACAGGAGAGGTCTGTGGTGCCATGTGGGAATCTCCCTGGCCTGGCAGGAATCTAACTGGTGCTGAGGAGGCTGGGGACAGCTTCACAGCGCTGTGCTCAACCCGCTGTGCCACCGGGGAGCCCCCATTTTGTATTTTTAAAGTCAGTGATTGTGTTACTCTATTTTTGTTCTTTTTTTCTGTTTGTTTTGGCTGTTGGGGTCTTTTGTGCTTCCAAATACATTTTTAGAATTTTTCTTTGACTTCTCTGAAGAATGTCATGGGATTATGATAAGGGTTGTGTTTAATCTCTATTCTTTACATAATATATCCATTTAATGATGTTAATTCTTCCAGTCTATAAGCAAGGAATTTTTTGTTTTTGTTTTTTGTGCATTCATCTATTTCTTTCAATATCTTATTTTAGTTTTCTGTGTACAGGTCTTTCATCTCCTTTGTAAAAATTTCTCCTAGGCATTTAATATTTTTTTGATTAAATGAAATTGTTTTCCTGATTTCCATTTCTCCTAGCTTGTTATTTTTATATAGAAACAAAACTGACTTTTAATATTAATTTTTTATTTTTCCACTGTATTTTATTAATTTATTATTTCTAATTTTTTTTACCTGAGTCTTTGAGATTTTCTATGTATTACCAGCATCTGCAAATAGTGATAGTTTTGCTTCTTGCATTCCCATTTGGATGCCTTTGTTCCCCTTTCTTGTCTAATTGCTCTGACTAGGTCTTAGAGTACTATGTTGAATGACAGTGGTGAGAGTACACATCCTTCTCTTATTCCTGATTTAGAGGAAAAGGTTTCACTTTTTCAACTTTGAGTATGATGTTGGCTGCAGTTTTATCATAATTGACATTTATTATGTTGAGGTATATATTCTTTTTATAGCCATTTTGTTGAGGATTTTTTAATATCATAAATTGACATCGACTCTTGTCCAAATTCAGTATTGTCTGTTCTGCAGTACTGAGATGATTATATGATTTTTATCCTTTTTGTTGATGTGATGTATCATGTGAATTGATTTCCAGACATTGAACCATCCTTGTATTCCTGGAGTAAATGCCATTTGATAATGGTATTTGATTCTTTTAATGTATTGTTGAAATTGTTTTGCTAGTAGTTTGTTAAGGATATTTGAATTTTTGTTTATCACAGATATTGGTCTAAGGTTCTTTCTTTTGTGATGTCCTTTGGTTTTTGAATTAGTATAATGTTTCTTCATAATAGATGTTGGGGAGTTTTCCCTCCTTTGAATTTTTTTTAAAGAGTGTGAGGTGGATAGATATTAATTCTTCTTTGAAAGTTTGGTTGAACCCACTAGTGAATCCATCTGGTCCTGAGCTTTTGTTTTTTGGAGACTTTTGATTTGTTTTCATTCCTTGCTTGTAAGGATCTGTTCAAATTTTTTATTTCTTCCAGATTCAGTCTTGAAATG
>NW_023605305.1:75097509-75146222 GCF_014898055.3 Talpa occidentalis | reverse complement strand
CTCACCGTCTTCCACTTCCAGCCTATTTCTTGTTCCCACTCTCAGTCCGTGGCTCACTCCAGAACACTGGGGTGTTTCCTTGACTCCTTCCACTCTCCTGACTGACCCCCTCTACCTCTAAGGGTTGACCAAGCGCCAACACTATGTGTTGTGCCAGCAAGCACAGGCAGGTTCTCTATTGATTTGGGCAGACAGATAAAGGATAGTCCAGTGCCCTCAGTGGTTATTCCAGGATTTAATTTTCTTTCTGTGCCAATTGTTGTGCGGCAAACCCACAGACTGGCAAGGAAGGGAGGTCAGGGAGCCAAGAGGCTGGTAAGCCTCGCAGCCCTGGGTAAATCTACTCTTTCTCTTTGTTATCTCCCTGCTGGCATCTCATGAACCTGCCTCTTGCAGCCATCACTTGTCCTCTTGCAGCCCCTCTGCTGAACTGTCCTCTGTCTGAGTGACATGTCCCTTATAGCCTCAGCCTCTAGCACAGGTGTGCACCCTTACACATGCCCACACCATAATCCAGTAGTCCATAGTTAGGCATGCATTCCCCCACACCCTCTTTCCAAGTGCCCTCTGCATTCTAGGCCACAGGTGTTAGCCAGAGGCCAGCAGTGTAAAAAGCCTGACCAATTCACCTACCCTATCACTATGTCAGGTCTGGTGCTTAAAATCTCACGTGCAATGATTTTGTAACTAGTGGCTTAAGCCATAGATTGTTAGAGGTGTGCCCCCTGGGTGGGGGTTGCTGGTGAGATAGATAGTCCCAGGGAAAATGCTAAAATGTATAGCATTTTGGGGATGGGGCAACTGATAAGAAATGTAAGTGACTGCAGAAGGGGGAGTGAGTCATTCAATCTTGGGAATGCAGCAGTTTTGGATCTTTAGCATTTGGGGTCAGCAGATTCTGGCCTCCACCACACCAATCTTCCAGAAGGCTGTTGTGGGCCTCTGAACGTGGAGAGGCCTCCAGCAGCCAGCCTAGAGCGGAAAAGTTTGGGGCTTTGCAAGGAGCCAAGTAAGTAAAACTGTTCCCAGTTTTGTTGCTGTTACAGCCTAGCACAGAAGACTAAGACCCGGAGCAGGCATCTTGCTGAGCTTTGTGCCTCTCTGAGCTATGTGAGTGTGACTGTTTGTTGGTTTGTTCAGCCACTGCAGCTGCTGTCTTGAGTGTCACTTGTCTGGTGCTGTGCTGGGAATCCCAGCAGTTCCGGGAGCATCTCCTTTGTGTATTCTGTTGTCCTTGTGAGTTGGAACCTGGCCTAGAGTTTACCTGTTGTGTGCTCCTGGTTAGCAGAGGCAGGAAGATGCCATCTTGGACATGTGGCCTCTTGTTCTGGAGAGGAGCTCCATGTCCTCATTGCTGGGAAGATGCCATCTTAGCTGCTTTTGTTTAGAACTTTAAAACACTGAACGCTGCTTCAGGTGGGGTAAACAGCCATTTTTGGCCCTAGTACTCCATGTTTTCCCTGGTTTGTAAAATAAATCCCATTGTTGTTGTTTCCTGAACCTGAGTACTCTTGCAATTGTGTGCAGGTGAAGATCTCAGACAGTGACTGGTAAACTATTTGGGCATTGTCCTTGGCCAGTTTTAGTGCCCCTTGCTTCCCTGTATCAATTTCACTTTCATATTTTATGGGGGAAGAAGTAGTGAAACCTTAGCTTTCTAGCACTTATTGGCAAGGAAATTGGCAGAAGTATTCATTTATTATCTCGCTTTTTAGTAGCACCTTCTACCTTTCTCCCATATTGTGGATGGGCTGGCATAGGTCACCCCATTTCACTCCCCTCAGCCCCAGAAAGTGGGCACTCCTTTTCTGTCCTCTATAGCCCTGTTATCATGTCAGTTTCCCTTTTTGTATTATATGCACTTGGTGAGAAAGAGGGTGGATTCTTCATATCAGGAATGAAAGCAGAAGTGATTAATCCTTGTGTGTTGTTCATGGGAAAGGTTGTTGTAGATTCAACTTGCTCACCTGGGGGCATAAAAAGTGTTGTTAGTTTATTTCTTCTTATATGATATATTGTCTTTGCTTTTTCTGTTTCATCATTAACATCATATAAACAAAGCATCTTGCTATTTGCCCAAGTTATTAATTCAAATAAGACAAAACTGCATTTCATATGTTTTTCCTTTCAAACCTCCAGTTTATCCTGCAAGCCCCACCTGGAGCAGATAGATTCCCAGTGATCAGAAGGAACCAGGGAAACTCGTTCCTCACAGGGTTCTAGAAGTTCAACTTGCTAGTGGGCAAGGAGTAGGCAAGAACCATTCTGGTTATGCAACTGCAATGCCATTTCATTCTGGGGCACCTGTCTATATTGTCAGAGGGAGAAACTGGTGGACCTGAGGGGGCTTCTCTAAGGGCTGGTTCCCCTGCCTTGTCCAATGACAATATCAGCTAGGTCAAGTTGTTCATTGTCACGTCATTTCTTCTCCGTTCTTGTCATTTCTATTAACTAGTTTTACTACTGGGAGAGGAGTGTAACAGGGACTGACTATAATAGTGGATTTGTCTGTTTTTCCCCTTCAGTTCTGTTGGCTTTGGCTTCATGTATTTTGGAGCTGGTTACTAAGAACATACACATCTGGAATTACTATTTCTTGGTGAATTGACCCTTAATAATTATGTAAAACCCTACTTTATTATCCCTTTGAAACACTGAAAATCAGAGAGATTTACAGGTTAGGCTTCTGAACACACACCAACCACCCTCATGCTGAGATTAAAGAGATCTACGAAGTAAGGCACCAGAGGTGACAATGCTTTCTAGACCATGGCATTGCAGGAGAATCTTCTCATGGAAGAGCCTGAGACTTTACTAAGAGGCCTCCAAATTATTGCTCTTGATGAAGTTATTTGAGGGGGAAGAAATTATAGCAGAAATAACTGTCAAATACACCAGATGACTGGGTGTGGAGAGACATTGTTTTAGAGTTAGGGATCTGCAGGCAGTGCAGGTATGTAGAGCCACTAAGGTAAGATTCTTTTAGTGACCTGTGTAGAGATGATGAGCTCCACCACCAGCAACAGAAAAGGCCTCAGAGCAAATCTGTAAGAAGCATTGTCATGATGTTGGGGTTCTGTGAGTGAGGTTCTTGGGTCCTTGGAGAATGAATTCAGCAGACTTTCCCATTCAGCAGCTGATGGCAAGTTTATCAAGAGAAAAGAAAAAAGAAAAAAGAGACTCTGCAAAGACACAGGCAGGCAGTCCTAGAACAAGCTCTGTATTTTGTCAGAGCAAGATGTAGCCTTCTATAGTGTTCTATGATGAAATTTCTGTGAAATTTATGCCTTGAAGTAAGGTTGATTTTTTTTTTTTTAAGATTTATTATACAAGAGCCTGGGTACAGTCCAGATGCACGGAAGGGTGAGAGAATTCACCAGAGACAGAGCGGGGAACAGAACAGGCAGACTGATGAAATACTGCTGAGGGGAGCAGCGGGCGAGACAGGAGAGGTCTGCTCGCCATGTGGGTTGTTCCAAGGCCGGCGGGGATCGAACCGGCACTACAGAGGCTGCGGACAGCTTCACAGTGCTGTGCTCAACCGCCAGCACCACCAGGGAGGCCCAGTTTGGTTGGTTTTGTGTAAATGATAATCCTCTCTGTCCCCATCTCTGAAAACTCTGGAAACTTCCATAGCCATGTAAAGACTTGTTAATCATCCCTATCCTTGCCTATGAATTTTGACCAGTGAAAACATCCATCCTAATTTTTTTTTTTTAACTCTAAGCTTCCATCAATAACAGTGTCCACAAATTCTCTTCATTTAAAGTTCAGAGATTGGCTCCCTGTTCAGACTAGATAAGTCTATAACACCATGAATCAACAAAGCCTTGCTGACATTCTTTCTCTTCTCAAGCATAGCCACCCTCCCCCCATAGAGCAACCCCACACAGAGCCCCTCATTATAAGCCTTGTATGGGACTTGAATCAACAACTTTCCAGAATATCCTACACAGTCACTTCTCTGTCTCTCTCTCACCCAGCCCTCATGACTCTGATTAGCAATTTATTCTTCCTTATTTGAATTTTACTCAATTTCCCCCTCAGATGCTATGACACATGTCCTGTCTGTATTGGCTCAATCGACATTTTATAAGTCTAAAGAGTTGAACACTCCCTATGTTGGGAGTTGGGAGGGGGTTGCGGAAAGCCATCAATTGGAGAGAAGGGAGAAGTCTTTTTTGTTGAACAATCCACTACTGAAACCAATGAGCTAACTTGTAAAAAATGACATTCAAATTCCAGGAAAATAAAAAATGGAACTTGATGCTATTTTTCATATTTCTAGTTGACAATCAGGATAATAATGACCAGTACTGGTAATGCTGTGGAAAAACAGAAACTCTCATACAGTGGGAATATAAACATGCACATATACACAGCTTTCATGGGGAGAAATTCAAGAGTATTTAATATTATAAATGCACAATGTGCTTGATTTTGAAATATAGGAATATAAGTTAAACAGAAATATCGCTATCTATCTATCTATCTATCTATGTAATGCTCGAAGAAATTTGTTCAAGGGTGTTATGGTGAAAGTGCCAGCTTCTCTCTCTCTCTGTCTCTCTCTCTCTGTCTCTCTCTCTTTCCTTTCCTAAGTACATTATATTGTAAGCTCCCAGGGTTGACTTTTCTTTTTTGTAATGCAAACACCTAACTTGGGCTTTGCTGGCATAGGCATCCATATAAAAGAAAATCTACTTCAAAGAAGACTAAGTCAAACAAATTGCTAGAGGACAGATAAGATCCAGGCTGCTGCCCAACACTGGGACACCTTTTGTTTTGCAGATTCTGGTTGATTTTTGTTCCTCTCCCTGCTCTTGTAATTTAAACTTACCAAGAAATAGTAAGTCCAAGAAACCCTAAATTCTCTCCCACCCTAAGTCTTTATAAAAGCAAGACCCCAGGCCAGGGCCTTTCTCCCCAGAGCCTCCCCCCAACCCCTACCTTCCCGGGACCTCACTGTGGCCCAAGAGCTGTCTAATTTTCAGGTCTTCTAAGTAATAAACCTCTGTTTTTCAATGTTTTATAATTGTTATTGCTAAATATAATCCACAATCATAATAAGTCCTGTAAGAATAAATCCAATCATAATATTGGCTGGAAAAGGGGAAATGTCTGTGGGAAACTCACTTGGGCCCCATAAATGCCCTCAAGAATTTCTATTGACCAACACAAAACATATGTATTTAGTGGTAGTGTGATTAACTAAAAATTGACATATAAGCAGAAGTCGTCAACTTTTCCTTCTGCCCTAGCTTTCAGGGAACTGCCTGACTCCTTTCTTGTGGTTTCCTGCCAGAAAGTAACTTAGACCTGTGGCAAGTTTTGGGCCTCAGTCTTTCACTACAGGCTGAACCTGTCTGGCTGGGCATTTGCCTACAAAAGGGGAGGTGATATTTGGAGTTTTATTGCGAATCTGTTATTTGAAATTCTCTCTCTGTGTGTCTGTCATTCCTCCATTTCTTTACCAATTAAAGATATTTCACACTAAGAGTATGCTTTCTTTCCCTTGGTTCATGTGGGTGACTGTCACCTTAGAATATGCACCCCTAACAGTTTGGGGTCCCTGGGTACTCCTTAGTTACATACTTACAAACACATACACTAAGGAACAGAAAAATACAAGGAGCTTAGGACGCTGGTGCATCATAGAGTTACTATTTCTGCTTTGCACTGCTGCCCTGCAGATTTTTTTTGTGGACACAGGGGCAAAACAGTCACCAGTTAGAGCTCTCTTCCTAGCAACCAAGTGTATCTCTAACAGAAACAGATGTTGGTTTTAACATTGCTCTAAAACAAAGGACTAATGTAACGTCCTTTGTTTACCTGAAGCTTTCCAGGTCCAATTCCAGTCTCAGTACAGGAGAATCCTGACATTGAATGGTTTATTCTCACAAAGACTTGAGCTTTACCCCAGGTCAGCACATTCCTCTCAAGCTGCTGGAGAACCAAACTTGTAGTGCAAATATTTTTAGACTTCTAGAAAAGAAGACATGAAGTAAACACGATTTAATAATGATAAACTAAATAAAACCCCAAATTATATCAACAAAAATTAAGAAGTAGTAGAGAGAAAACATGCTTAGTTGTCATTGATGGGAAAGTAAATACACATATCTTTCTATTCATGGCACTGATAATTAAAGTTGAAAATAGGTCCAAACTGTATTTTAAAATTTACAGGAAACCACTAGTAAAATTGAACATAGCATGTTTACTTTTAAAATCATTGGGCAAAACAAATGCAAGCAAATAGCAAATATCAGTTGTCTATGAAAAACAAATGAAACGATTTTAAGCAAGCACTCCCACCACATGAATATTAATTTAGGAATTGTAATTTTTAAAGCATATGCAAAAATAAAATCTATAAAACTGTGAAGTGTCCATATCCATGAAATAAGCAACATTTTAGTATCTTACAATTCATAATGGCTTCACACAACATTAACTAATACCTGAAGGCTCAATATGCATGAAAAGTAAGAGTTGTTATTAGTAACAGTGGAGAAAAGTCCATATTTTAGATGGTTCTTGAGTTTTTTGGTCAAGTTTGAGTTTTTGAATTCAAAATTTTCAGCTACAGACACCTAGAAACTAAGAACATTTAGACTGTTCACGTTATTCCTCTATGTCACAGCAAAGCTAACAACAATGTCAGTGTCTCTTAGAGATACACTCAGCTGCTGCCAGGAGAGAGCATTTCATGGTGACCTGAACAACTTTGAATTTTGGTGAATTTCTGTCCAGCTTAACTGGGTCATCTATTTGGCCTCACAATGTGTTATGAAGGGTCACACTAGGTGGGAGAAGTATCAACTCTGCTGTTTTCTTCTCTGTTTATTGGTGTTGTCTTGTCTACAAATGTCAGGGTATCTATTTACACCACTGTTTTGGTTAGCACAGTGATATCCTGCCCTGTGTATACTGAGCTCCATGGATTTGTCCTCTAGGTGGGTGATTGGGCTGAATCACAGACATTGGCAAGGTGCAGTGCACAAAGGACATTTATTTCCTGTGATAAGAAAAAGCAGCGGCAAGAGTTGTGTTTCAAAGAAACTATGGAAAATATGAAACTTTGTCAAATACCAATTTTATTTATGGTTAAGAAGCTTGTGTACAAGGTGACCTATGCCTGATAACCTGGGCAACATGGGAAATTTCTGGACTGTCACTACCCTGCCCTCCCACCTAGACCACAGGCATCTGAAGCTGACTAAACAAGAGTGAGAACATGTTCTGACCCCTGACCTCAGACCTCACACTTTCTCCTGGGTGGTTCTCTCACACATGACTATCTGAGAAACAGATCAAAAGGCAGGCCAAGCCAAGGGCCCGGGGATTTCTCTTACATACTAGCAGTGGATTTTCTTTTCATCATAAACAGAAATGTAGACATTCTTCTATTTTCTTATACCACAAAGGATCATCCCACACAACACATTGTGGAGATCACTGCTTTACCTAAGCAGTGATCTTTTTATTTCATTTAAAAATGCATAGAACATTTCATTTAAAAATGAAATGCATTTTTATTTCATTTAAAAATGCATAGAACATACCCAGAACAACTATGCATATGACTGATTAAATGGGCAAAGGAATTGAATAGACATTCTTAAAAGAATACGTATAGATGGTCAAAGGTACATGCAAAGGCCCTCGGCATCACTAGTCCTCAGAGGATGCAATGTAAAAACTACAGTGAGATGCCCCTCACACCTGTGAGAACGGCTCTTATCAAAATGACAGGAGCCAACATGTGTCCCAGAGGCTCTGGAGAGAGCTTTCGTGCACATGTAAGTGTGTGCATGTAAATGGGGCAGACACTATGGAAGCATAATGGAGGTTCTCAAAAAATGAAAAATAGAATCAGCATATGATTCAGCAATTCTACTCCTGGAGATACATCCATGGGAAATGAAATCATTACCGTGAGGAGACACCTGCACCCCTACATTCATCACCAGATGAGGAGATAAAGAAATTTTCATATATATTGTACATTTATATATCATTTATAGATTATATATGTGTACATATATATGTTATACAATTGGCTCTTGAACAACCCAAGTTTGAACTTTGTGGGTCCACTTTTATGCTGATATTTTTCCTACCTACCAGTTGAGCAATCATATATTCAGCAGCCACAGATGTAAGGTGGTTTAATCCACAAATGCTGAACCCGTGAATATGGAAGGCAGACTGTAAGTTGCACATATACATGTAATTATTGAGTATATACATCTGTATATATTTATATAGATATATACTTAATTGTATTCATTAGAATTGGATTTTATTTAGCCATAAAGAAGGAAATTTTGCCTTTTTGATAAGATGGAGGAACCTGATGACTAGGTGAAATAAGTCAGAAAAAACAAAAATGACAGAAAAACAGTCTTACACGTTGACTCTAAAAATATTGAGCTCAGACATGGAGAGTAGAATGGTGCTTGACCGGGCCTGGGTGGGAGAATATGGGTGTTAGTCAGTGAGGTCAAGCTTATAATATGATAAGGGCTGGGCATCTAGTGCACAGCATGGTGACTGGTTGACAGTACTGTGTTAAACATTCGAAAATTGCTAACAAAACAAATCTTAAATAAGACAGTAGACCTTAAATATTACCCTCACACATGAAATAAATGGTGATTGTGAGGGGATGGAGGTGGCAGCTATCCTCACTGTGTTGATCATTTTGCAAATATGTGTGTATTGAATCATTGCATCTTACACCTTAGAGTTACATGTTTTATGTCAATAATATCTGGATAAAGCTGGTTGAAAAGAAAGCTGGTGAGGTGTAATAATAAATGATATTTATTCTCCTGTACAATTTTTTGTGTTTTCCAAGTCTTATATAATCAACATGGATTGTTCTTTTCAGAAAAAAGAAACTAATCCTGATTTCAAAACAAAACAAAAACAAAACAGCACCCTGGCACTCCAGGGTGCTGGAGAGCAGAGCTTGCAGCAGGATGGAGGGGCGGGGCAGAGGAGGAGCCACCATCAAAACTAGCTCCTGCCGCTGTCATGGACTCCTCACGCAGCAGCAGCTGGTTCCCCACCCAGACCCTGATGCTCCTTCTCTGTGAGTAGCGTACAGCCGGGCTGCTCAGGGTGGGACTGGAGGAGGCTGAGGTGTGAGGGCCACAGGTGGGTGGCCAGGGCTTGGTTGGTACTGACAGGTGGTGTGTGAGGGCCGTGGGCCAGGGACAAGGGCTGAGGGCCTTGCTGGGATGCCTGCAAGTTTCTCAGAACAGGAAAATCAACAGCCAGCCTCTGTTTCAAAAAGCAGTCATCTGCCTGCTCTGTGATAAGAGCATTTTCCAGGTTCCTGTTTTGTTTTGTTTCTTTGGTTTGTTTTTGAGGAACATACTCCACAGGCTGCCACTCTTCTCTCCATCCCTTCCCTACCCACAAACTCTACTTCCTTCTACTCCTCCCAGGTCGGGGAGGGCATGAGTGGAGGAGAGTGTGGGACCACGAAACTCCCCCTCCCCCATTGCCAAGTTATCTGAGCCCCCTGAACTATGGCCCCGTCTGCAGAGGTGAGGTGGGGGAGGCAAGGGAAGTGTGACCCCCCCTGTCATCTGCTGGTGACCTTTAGGTGCGGTTACCAGCTGTTTCCAAGCTGTAGTGGTGGTTGTGTGCTCTAGATACTGCACCCTGTGACCCAGGCCCCCTGCCTTGCCCCCAAAACCTGCTATAGTAGGAAGAGGGGTGAGCTCTGCAATCAGACCCACTGGGGCACAAATTCTGGCTCAGTCTTGTGTTGGCGGTAAAATCTTAGACAAATCATGTGCACCCTGGGACACATGATTTTGTCTTTCTGAATTTTAGCTTCCTCACCTGTGAAATGGCAGAATAATACCTAACTTGAGATATTATTTGGGAGGTTAAATAAAGTCATGCACATTCCATGTAGACATAGAATTCTGACATAGGAAAATGGACTAGCTGTGTGCGTGGATTTATAATTTTATATCTTCATGAAACATTTGCAAATAGATACTGTAAATGACAAAATATACTGTTCTCTTTTTGTCTCATAATTGAGCTGTATCACAGCCCAATAATTTAAAAACTAAAAAGACTTTCCTTTGGGACTGAGGTGATTGCAACAGACTTCCCTCTGCCCCCACACTCCACCTCCTGCACAACGGTCAGTGTTGCAAAGGCAGCTCCCCCCTTGCAAATCAATGTGTAATATTCCATCAGGTTGTTATATGAGCAAGGATATGAGCTGATGAAGCATAAAGAAAAAAGCAAATAAGATAATATGGCATGGAAAATAGTTATTTTCACAGGTAAATTAATGCAAATAAGACTGACATCCTGCTTTACCTAGCAGGTGAGGACAGGTGTTTCTACTCACGGCAGGGCTGTGGGACAGGGCGGCCCCACTCTGTATTATAGGCACATTTTTTTAATGAGTGAAAAGCTTTTTGGTAGTTCATTTAATGTGTCAGAAACTTTAAAAACTTCTCCTTTTCCTTGGTAATTCCACTTCTGGGATTTATGGCAAAGAACCTACCATACAGGAGAAGCTGATGCACAAAGACATACATTTGTTTGGTTTAATCACAAAAAAAATTGGAATCCAATACAAGGATAAATGAAAGTGACATGATGTCAGTGACTGCTGTGGGGGTGCAAGAGAAATCACCCCTACTGCCCTGAACCCTTCTCAGGCTGGAGGGGCAGTCGAAACAGCATCAGGTGGGTCAGCAAAGGGAAAACAATTTCATGGCATACATATGGAAAATGCACATGGACGTAAACCCTAAAGAATAACTGAGAAGACAGGAAAGTTTATCCTGCATTTTAGGATCTGGGGCATTAAGGACAGAGAAGGGGAGACTTCACGTGACTGACAAGAAGGGGTGACCTCATGCATATTCTGAGAAAGGATGAAATTCTTAGAGAACAGGATTGCTGATAAACCTAGAACTGGATGAGCCCCCCAAACTGCTTTCTTCTAGATCATGAAAGGGAGGAAGTGATTGCTTCTTCCACTCAGAAAAGGGCAGCAGCTTAGGACAAGCTGCTCTCCTCTTCATTAGAAAAGGACAGTGGACTTGAGCAAAAACAGAAGCTTCTCCTAGGCTTCAGGGCCTTCCCTGCTTCCCTGAAGAACCATCTGCCTTCTTTAAGGAAAGACAGTAACCCTCCTGAGGCTCACAGGCCATGATCGACCTGTAGTTCCCATCCCAAGGCAATAAGAGTCCTACTCCAGGACTGTTGAGAACATCTATGTGACCCTTTTGGGGGGCCTGACTCCACACCTCCACAGGTAGCAGAGCTGGCTGGTGATTGAGTTGGTAAGAAGGCCTGCAAGGAGGAGATAGCTCCAAGCCCGCGCTGCGCAGCCACCAGCCCAGGATTGCCAGAGGGCCATGCATGCCCTGCCCAGCCCCACACCCCACTTATTTCCCATGGGCTGGGGAGGAAGTGAGGGGGAAGGGTCAAGACGAGGAAAAAGCCCTGCCAGTACCAGGCACTGTGACAGGTATTGGGGGATACAGCTTTCCCCCAGGTAGTAGATGACACTGTCCTCACGTTGGGTTCAGGGAACCAAGGCCCAGTGGGGCCCACGAAGGACCTGAGGTCCCGGCACTGCTGAGTCTCAACCAGGATTTAGCAGCATCGCCCTGTTCTGCCTGGGCACAGAGAACTGAGACTCGGCTGCATGTCTCTCCTAGCCTAGTCCTCCCCCTGGATACACACACCCATCCCTGGCCTGTGAATTAGGGCCAGGAGCCACTTCTATGTAGAAGGAATCACTCTTCCTTCACAGCTCAGCCCCTCTCTTCCTCCTGCAGCCCCTCAATGTGGACACAGATGCTTCCCTTGGCACTTTGCCTGCTTCTCTTCTCTGTCATTTCCTCCTCAGCAGATGCTGCCATTTGCCGGTTAGGGTCATGGAGTCTGGGCCCTCTGAGCAGTTCAGGGAGACTTGCTGCATTTCTATTGAGATGCAGTTATACCCAGGCCCATTCTGTCCCCAGAGCACTCCCCCTGCTCTGTCATTACTGTTTGTCATTACCCAGAGGGCTGAGTGGGTGGCAGGATGAGGGGCATGCAGGAAGCCACCTCTGGCCCAGCAGCCTCTGTTTCTGTGCTATTGGTTGCCCAACAACGACCGAGGACCGGAAGCCCTATAGAGAGAGCTGCAGCTGCTCCTGCCTCCGTGGGTATTAGTTTCACCTGAATTCACAGCAGTTTAGGGCAGCCATGCCCAGGCTGTAAAAGTCCCACATGATGGGGGGGCAGGCAGGGAGGTGACTGGCTCCCAGTGGCTGGAGCTACACTGTTCTTTCCATTCCTTAAACACTAAAACAACAAAACCCCTTTCCTCTAAACAAATCCTGGGTTTACGCAGATGAGGCAGTGCTGGGTTCATGATACACTCATTAAGGTCTGAAGTTGGATTAGTGAGCTCTTGTTCTTTTATTAAAACATTTTTTTAATTTTTAAAACATTTAAAGGATATGAAATCATGTTTTTATATTTAATTTCAGGTGCTTAAAAGTTTGCAGGGGGAAAAAATGAATGGGCTGTGTTTGCATGCAGCCTCAAGGCTGGGCCCAGGATGTGCTGGTGTAGAGGATGGATAAAGATGAGCTGTAGCCACATGCTCTTCTGCAGTTGTTATTGGATTTGGTTCTGATCCTGTTATAGGTTCCAGAACACACTAGAAACTGGAGCCAGGACTCTGGATCATGTAAGAATTGTGGCACCAACATCTCTCCAGTGTTTTTCTATGTTTTCTTATAACTTGTGACTCCATCTTCCTGTTCATAGTAAAGGATCTTTTCTGAAGTCTGTGAGAAATATGTGCTTAATACATGTATTTAAATGTAATGGGGAGAGAGAGAGAGAGAGAGAGAGAGAGAGAGAGAGAAGATGGGGTGGAGAGGAGGCTGCACGCAGCTGCAAAAGCACAGACAAAAATGTAGCTTCCCTGTTGTGTGTCAAATTCTAGAAGTTTCAATACCATTGTTGGTTTGTGGAAATTCCCTTATTCCTGGATTCTGTCCACTTTCTATCTCTCTAATTATTTAGTTCCCTGTTCAAAAGACCAAACACTGCTATGGGGAAGCAAATTTTCTCTCAAAAGTGTTTTGTCTGCAAAGGAAAACCCCTTGAATCATTGCCACTAGCACACAAGCATGGTCTAGTGTCTCCAATGTCTCAAAAACTCTCCTTTGAAAACCTAGATACTCCTAAGAAGAAATTAAAAAGGAGAGAACCACATGTATAAAGGAAAGACTATTAAGAGACTATTTTAGTTAATTTTACATGCATGTATGTAAAATGACATTGATCAGACATTTATCAGTGACATTGATCAGAGCAAGACACTTCTCTTTATTTATTTCTTAGGTCCCTAAATCCTCCAGTGGTTAATGCTATGAACCTACCTTGAGATTTCGTGAATCCCTTTGTATTCAGGGCATTTATATTGGGAGTCCACAATGGTGGCAGCCATGGAAAAAGATACACACACACACACACGTATGTGTGTAGGTATAAATATGCATGTATAATATATATACATATACATTATATATATTATTTTTAAATATAAAGCTCATTGGATGAGAGCTGCACCTAAGGGAGCAGAGCTCAGATCTGAGAGTAATTTACCCATTGCCATCAAGAGTGAACTCAAAGGATTCAGAGGAAACCTTGACTGCCTGTCTCCTTGCCCCCAATTCCTCAGAAGTCAGCTTTGGTTCCCATCTTTATCACCAAAAACAGTTAGAAATGATTAAAGTACACAAGTTAGGCTATGCAAACCAACCTTATTTAATACTTTGTGAAGTGGGCATTCTCCATTCTTAAGGAATAGGTGGAAAAGAATGACTATGGAAGAGAAAAATAGAAAATGAATAAGGAGCAAGCAACTAAGTAGAGTGTCTAGAGCTGATTGGTGTTTGGGATTAGCTGACTGTGTACTGCATTTCTGGTCAAGTTACCATTTAGAGGGATAAGAAAATTATTACATTTTGGTTTGTTGATATGGTACTCAGGGCAATAATGGGTCCATCTTAGGTCTAGAAATTTATTTCAACAGATCAGAGAAGGAAATGGGGCATAAAAATTTCAAAGGGGAGGTTTCTATTATCTTACTTATAGACAACTTAAATTTTTAATTTGAAAAGCCTAAAATAATATATAGGAACATTATTATAATTATTATTTTTAATTTTTAAATTTTTTTAAAGATTTATTTATTCATGAATATAAGAACCAGGTTACAGACCAGATGTGTGGAAGGGTGAGAGGATTCACCAGAGACAGAGCGGGGAGCAGAACAGGCAGACTGACTGAAATACACTGCTGAGGGGAGCAGCCGGAGAGACAGGAGAGGTCTGCTGTGCCATGTGGGATTCTTGCTGGCCGGCCAGGATTGAACTGGCATTGCAGAGACTGCAGACAGCTTCACAGCGCTGTGCTCAACTGCCTGTGCCACCAGGGGAGACCCCAATTATTATTTTTACACAATTATTATAGGAAAGGAATTGGATGCAGAATTAATATAAATAAATGGACAGGTTACATAACACTAACAACTTAAAAGACATTCTGGTATTACAAAAATAAAATGTCCTATGTGTAAACATAACAGGAAACATGTGAAAGATATGTGACAAAAATATAAAATAGTACTGAAGAACACAGAATAATTTCTGAACAAATAGAAAAGCATAGCATGTTCTCTAATAGGAAAATTAAGTTATAAAAAGTCAGTTTTCCTATAGTTAATCTACAAATAAAATTGGTCTTGATAAAAAAAAATTACCAACAAGATTTAAAAAAAAAATCTTGACAAGCAGATAATTTATATGGAAATATATAAGGCAAAGGCATCCAAAACATTCTGAAAAATAAGGATAACCAGAAGGAATAACTCTACCAGATATTAAAACATATCATGGAAATATAGTTGCTAAAAGAGCAAGGTATCAGCTCATAAACAGACATGAAAATTCCAAAAGAAAAAGACAGAAGGCATGATTTTGATACAATTGGTTAGCAATCAAGAAAAAAGAAAGTTTGGACTCATACCACATATTTCATACCAAACTTCC
Organism: Talpa occidentalis; assembly: GCF_014898055.3. Classification (NCBI taxonomy): domain Eukaryota; kingdom Metazoa; phylum Chordata; class Mammalia; order Eulipotyphla; family Talpidae; genus Talpa; species Talpa occidentalis. The sequence continues at coordinate 75,131,109 of NW_023605305.1, read as the reverse complement.
TTAAGGACTAAAAATATGAATGCATCTGGAAATGGATAATTATGATAGTTGCACATTATAAATATGCATAAGTCCTTAAACTGTACACTTAAAAATGACTAAAGTGGTACATTTCATGTGATGTGCATTTTACCACAATAGTAACAATAACACACCCACACATACACACGATTTTAAAGTAAAAAGTGAAAATAAAATTGTGGGGATAATTTTTCTATAATCAAGATTAGGAATGGCCTATATATGATTTAAAAAAAATACACAGACAATAAAAAGAAACTTCTTAAAGCAGATTTAACAATATATAAATAAAAACTTCTTCATGACAAAGAAAAAAATTCAGAACTTTGGAAAAATATTATATATGTAACTCATATAGTAAAAGAAAAAAGAGAAAGGAGAGAATTTGAATATTTGTTAATTGGGGAAAATAGAGGATTAAAAGCAATTGAGCTGAATTCTATGCCACCATGTAAAAGATTAAGGCAGCTCTTTAAATATTTTTATGAAATAACTGCTAACCTACATCAAATTGAAAAATAAATGTATTGATTCACAGTGGCGTGTTAGCATTTGTGTAAAAGAAAAAGGGAAGCAGGCAGACATTTTCTATGCCTAAGACAGAATATCTCCGAAAGCATATAGGGAAAAGGAATACAGGAAAGAATACTGTCATTGTCTATCACTCTATACCTTTTGAGTTTTGAGCCTTGTAACTATATCAGCTATTCAAAAGCTGAATAAAATTTAAAAATATTAAACTTCCCCTTGTTCCTTTAATCTCATTTAAAAGCTTATCAAAAGTCTCCATTAAACTACTTCTCCAGAGCAAAACAATAGCAGATACAAGGCAAGCTCTTCTAGAATTTTTGTCAGACAAACGACTATTGTTTGTGGTAGGTGGGAGCTAAGGGACAGGATTCTGTGCTCCCATGAAAAGAACCTGCCCTTCAGAGGCCCTGGGATTCCATGGCTGGGAGCTTGAGGAGAGCCATGGGTGTCATGGCTCAGGGAAACTGTGAGCCAGACTCAGTGAGCCATACAAGTGAGCCAGATTAAGTCCAATCGAGAAGGAGGGAGTTTCATCATTGGGAAAACGGGAATATGTCCTTCCAGTGCATGCAGTTGGTTCTCTGCAGGCTGCAGAGCAGAGACTGCTATACTGCCCTTAACATATAGCTTTCTGATGCCCTGAAAAGTTCACTTGATCACTGAGAACAAAAGGAATCATGAGGACAATCCAAGCAAAAACAAACCTCCGGGACATCAGTAACTGGAAGAAAAGGGCACCCAGCAGAACATCTAGAATACCCAACCCTAGAGTAATGCTTCTCAGACTTACTGTCCATAGGCATTATCTAGGAGTTTGTTAAAATGAAGATTCTGATGCAATAGGTAATGCCCAAGAGTATATATTGCTAACAAGTTACTAAATAATGCTGATGCTGCTGGTGCTTGGGAATACCTTAAATACAATGACCTAGTGAAATCCAGCTGCAGCATAATTCTCAACACTAGCTGTAGTAGAAGCATCTGAAGAATGTTTTAAAGCCCAATACAGACATAATGAAGTTGGAGTAGGCACTGTATCTTTTAAAAGTTTCCCTGGTGTACAGCATTAAGAAATACTCAGTGTTAACTTGAAAAATGGTAAAAGGCTTTCCGGAACTAAATAAAAGAAATTTTCTAAATTATAAAAGTTATATGGTAATTTATATGGTAAATAGATTTATATGGCAAATATAAATGAAAGGAAATAATACCTTCTGTTAAATATCAAAGCATTCTCTGAAGAGGAAATGCAAATGGCCAACAGGCATATGAAAAAATGTTCAACATCACTTGTAATCAGGGAAATGCAAATCAAACTACCATGAGATACCATCTTACACCAGTGAGAATGGCACATATTAAAAAAACTAGCAACAACAAATGTTGGCGAGGGTGTGGAGAAAAAGGAACTCTCCTGCACTGTTGGTGGGAGTGCAAACTGGTCATCCACTATGGAGAGCTGTGTGGAGATTTCTGGACCTACTAAACATAGAGCTTCCATATGATCCAGCAATTCCACTCCTAGGTATTTAACCAAAGGACACAGAAACATCAATTCCAAAGAGCACCTGCACCCCTATGTTTATAGCAGCACTGTTTACAATAGCTAAGCTTTGGAAACAGCCCAAATGCCCAAAAATAGATGACTGGATCAAGAATTTGTGGTACATATACACCATGGAATATTACTCAGCATTCAAAAAAGATAAACACATGCAATTTGCAGCAACATGGATGGCACTGGAAGGGATCATGCTCAGTGAAATAAGCCAAAAGAAAAAAAGAAAAATACCGGATGGTCTCACTCATAGCAGGAATCTAGAAAACTTAAATAAGGGACCAGGAAAATGAATAACTATAAGAAAGTGAAAATCAAAATCAACAAAAAAACTATGAACCAGAGACACTTTCTGGCGGGTGGGGGGCGGGAGGGGAGGGATTGGTGTCAGAATGGGGGGTAGCAATTGTATGGGGAATATAAAAATAAAAATATTATTTAAAAAATAAAATAAATATCAAAGCAGTGACACGGAAGCCCAGAAAAATAAAATATCTCAAAATACAGGCCCACAACAAAAAAAGATGGAAAAATTTATAGACTTTATAACAGATATAGAGGATAGATCTATTTTTTCTAATATGTGAGTAGTGAAAACTTCAGAAGGATAGCATGGAACAGAGGGAGTAAAAAATATTATAAAAGTAGCAGAGAGATTGTGTTGACCTGAAGAGAAAGAAAGAAGTGATAAGACTAAAAGGACCCATTGCGTTTCTGATAGAATTTTTTTAGTTAAGAATATGTACTGTGAGTGGCATCACTGAAGTTGGAAGAGTAAGTAACTCCAGGAAACAGTCTCTTCACAAAACAACTATTTAACAGGCAAGACCTGTTAGAAACATCTATTTCAGAACTTGGCCTATACTCTGACACTTGAAGCATCCAGGGGAGTGCTTGATGAAGAAAGAGGTTGCTAAATTTTTATGTTTTTGGGTTGGCTACCATCCTGTCCTCCGCAGCTCCACGGCAAGCAGCCACAGAGATGGCTGCCATGTTTCTGATGGAATTTGCTGGTGCCAGAGAAGCAATAGGAATGTTATCCTCCTAAAACCAGAGTTGTGATTTTTTCCAGGTGGTTGATGACTGAGTGGTCGGCAGAATGAAGGTAGAAGTAGATTACATGTAAACAATACACCCTTACACAACTAATGAACGAAAGAGAAAATCACTACAGAAATTAGAAAATAGTCTGTGATGAATAGAAACGAAACAAAACATACCAAAACTTATGGGATGCATTGAAAGCAATTTTCAGAGATTACTTTATGGCTATAAATATCCACATTAAAAAATAAGAAAGATTTCATATCAACAATCTAAATTTACATTTTAAGGAAACATAAGAAGAATAAATACAAAACTCACAAAAGGAAGGAAATAATAAAGATAAGTGCAGGAGATAAGTGGATTATAAAGAGAGTAGAATATAAATTAGGGGCCTCCCTGATGGCACAAAGGGTTAAGTTACAGCACTGTGAAGCTATTGGCAGCCACTGCAGCACAAGTTCGATCCCCAGCCAGGGAGCTGACCCACATGGTGCAGCAGACCTCTCCTGTTTCTCCCGCTGCTCCCCTCAGTAGTGTATTTCAGTCAATCTGCCTGTTCTTGTCCCCACTCTGTTTCTGGTGAATCCTTTCACACACACACCCCCCACACACCCCCCGCACCTCTGGCCTGTACTCCAGTTCTTGTATGCATAAATAAATCTTTAAAAAATAAAGTAGAAAAATAACAGGATAAATTATAACACAAGTTGTTTTTTTTAAAAAGATCAACAAAGTTGACAAACTTCTACTTAATTAAGAAAAAAAGGTAGTAGATGCAATTAACTAAAGTCAGATATTAAAGTGGGATGTTACTGACCTTACAGAAATTAAAAGAATTAAAAGATAATTCCATGAAGAATGGAAATTTATCTAACAAACTCAATAACATATTGATAAATGAAATGAACAATTTCTAAAAATACAAAAATTACCCAAATTGACTCAAAAATACATAGAAAATATTAACAGACACATAACAAAGAGATGAGATATAACTAATCAGACGAGATGAGAATGAAAAGCTTCCTCCAGAAGAAAAGTTTAGGAGCACATGGAATCATTGATGAATTTTACCAAATATTTTAAAGAAGAATTACACCAATCCTACTCATTTTTCCCCCCAAAATAGAAAAGGATGGAATTCTATGAAGTCCCCATTATTCTTATACCATGGTCAAGATATGAACTATAGACTGATATTCTTGGTGAATATAGATACAAAGCCTTCAACAAAATGTTAGAAAATTGAATCCAGCAGCCCATTAAAGGGATTATATATGTTACCAAGTGGGATTAGTCCCCAAAATGCAACAGTAGTTCAAAAAAAGAAAACCAGTCATTGTAAACACATCATGTTGATAGAACAAAGGAAAAAATACATGATCACTTTTATAGATTCAGAAAAGCTTTTGGTAAAATTCAACACCTTTTCATGATTAAAATCAGAAAACTAGAAATCTAAGGAAACTTTTTTACCATGATAAAGAACATTTATGAAAAACCCACAAACAAATATCAATCTCAATTATGAAAGACTAAATGCTTTCCCTTGAAGGTCATGAACAAGACAAGGAAGGATCCTCAGTTTTACAACTACTACTCAATGTCATCCATGAAGTAATTAAGCAAGAAAAAAGAAAGACAAAAACTGGAAAGGAAGAAGTAGAACTATCTCTATTTTCAGATGAATCTATCTATTGAATATCCATATAACACACAAACACACAATTACCAGAGTTAATGAATTTACAAAGTTGTAGGATACAAAACCAACACACAAAATTCTATTTTGTTTTGATATACCACCAACAGCCAATCTGAAAAAGGGAATTTGAAAACAACTTACTATGATAGCTTTGGGGAAAATGAAGGAGTAAATTTTAGCAAGTGATGAAGGACTTTTTACACTGAAAGCTACAAAGTATTGATGATAGAATTAAAAACCTAAATGATGAAAACATTCATAAGTTGGAAGACAATATTGTTAAGGTGGAATACCACCCCCAAATTAATCTCTAGTATCAATACAGTCCCTATCAAAAAACATTTCTTTTTCAGAAAATGGAAAAGAATGAACCTCAAATTCATATGGAGGACTCACATCTCCAATTTCAAAACAATGCTATGAAGCTATGGTGATCAAAACAGTGTGGTATTGACATGGAATGGATATATAGACTAAGTAATAGAAATTGAGAGTCCAGAAATAGACTCAAAACATCTGTAACCAATTGATTTTCAAGATCATTCTATGGTACTGAGACAACTGAGTAGTCACATCACATACAAAATAATGAAATACCATCCCTACCTCATATCATACAGAAAATGAACTCAGAGCCTCCCCTGGTGGTGCAGGCAGTTGAGCACAGTGCTGTGAAGCTGTCCACAGCCTCTGCAGTGCGGGTTCGATCCCCACCAGCCGGCAAGGGTCCAACATGGCATGGCAGACCTCTCCTGTCATGCCTGCTGCTCCCCTCAGCAGTGTATATTGTCAGTCTACCTGTTCTGTTCCCCCACCCTGTCTCTGGTGAATCCTCTTGCCCTCCTGCACATCTGATCTGTACCCTGGTTCTTGTATATATAAATAAATAAATCTTTAAAAAATGAACTCAAACAAAATGAAAAATCAACAACCTAAATATAACAACTGCAACTATAAAACTAGAAGAAAATAGAGAAAAATTATTCATGATCTCAGATTTGCCATTTGACCTATAATTTGGATTTTTAGACTTGACATCAAAAGCATGAACAACAATATAAAAAATAGACAAATTTGACTTTATAAATTAACTTTGGTGTAGTAAAGAATATTATTAAGACTGTAAAAAGATAAGTAGCAGATAGGGTTCAGTATCCAGAAAATCAGAAAATATTAAGAACTCTCACAGCTCAACTGCAAAAAGGGAAAATGGAATTGTTTTTTCAAAATAGGCAAAGGATGTGAATAGACAGACATTTCTCCAAAAGTAAACACAAAAATAGCTAACAAGTACACGAAACGATGTTCAACATTATTGGTTAGTAAAGGAATGCTAATTGAACCACAAATAAGATGCCACTTCACACCCATGGAGATGGGAAAAAAAAGGAAAATAACAGGTAATGGTAAAGCTGTAGAGAAATAAAACCATGTAAATTGCTATTAGGAGGCTTTGTTTTATGTCTCTCCTCACCCAAACCTGCTCCTCCCTGGGCTCAGATAAAATTTGATCTCTATTAATGTCACTCTTTCTTTTCGGTAGTTTAAGAGTCAGAAACCTGGACAGCATCTTCAGTTCTTCTTTTCCTTCACTCTAGCATCCAAATCTATCAGCAATCCCTGCTAATTCTACCTCCATTTTTTCCCGGAATCTCTCCACTACTCCCCATGCCCTACACATCCCTTCTCTCACTTAACCTTCTGTAAGATCTTTCTAACTAGAATCCTTCCCCTACTCTTACCCCCTATAAACTATTCCCCACATGGTATCTCTCCTAAAGTGATCATTAAAAATGTAAATCACATGATATCACTCTGCTAAAAACTCAGTGGCATTCTGTTGCACTTGATTCATCCAAACTCCCTACCCACCTACAGAGTTTCCTGCCTCCTGGTCCCCTGTCTTCAGAGCTCCTCTTCACTCATTATGCTCCAGTCCACTCCCTCTGCCCCCTTCAGCCAACATCATTTCTGCACTGGGAAACTTTGCACATACTCTTCCCTTGCCTGGAACACTGTCATCATTCAGGACTCACTTTGTTTATTTATCTTTAAAGATTTATTTATTTATGCATACAAGAACTGGGGTATGGGCCAGAGGTGTGGGGGGGTGAGAGGATTCACCAGAGACAGAGTGGGGAACCAAACAGGCAGACTGACTGAAATACACTGCTGAGGGGAACAGCAGGCAAGTCAGGAGAGGTCTGCTGCACCATGTGGGCAGCTCCCTGACGGGGATTGAACTAATGCTGCAGTGGCTGCGGATAGCTTTGTGGGTTGCGTGTTAACCCCTTGCCTCACCAGGGAGGCCCCAGGGCTCACTTTAACTGTCAGCCCTTCATAGGACCCTCCTTGATTAACCTCCCACACCCCACACCTCCACCAAATCACTATTCTCACACATTATCCTAAGTGTCAGTCAGGACTCTTGGTTACAAACATCAGAAATCATCTAACTGAATGTACATGACAGGATGCCATGTGGCCTCCCATCTTTGGGGAGTCCAGGTGATCAGGCATTGATACTGTTTTTCCAGAAATCACACCCTGTCCTGCACTGGAGCGGGTGCAGTAGAAGCTGATCTGTCACTTCTGGCACAGACATCACAGCTGCACCCCAACACCACTGACTCTGGACACTAGCTCTGTCCCACACGCTGCCACTGCCTCAGGCAACTTAGAGTGGCTGCTGTCATTACTGTTGCAAAGAGCACAGAGCCCGTAGTTCTCTTCATGCCATGAGCCTGTGTTTGAATGTCCAGGGAAGGGACATCTTTTTGGACATGTCCAGGTGATGTGCCACCTCTGCTGCAAAGGAGCTGGGGAGTGAGTGTCTGGCATCTTCACTTCAATAGTGGGAGATGCGTTCTGCCTCAATAGACAGAAAAATCCACAGATAAGAGAAGAAAGTCAGATTAGAGGCAGCAGATGAGAAATCTGTTCTTTTTTATTTTTTTATATTTTTTAATGATCTGAAGTCCTCTGTTTCCCCTGAGTTTTCAGCAGCCCCCTCACTATCAGGGAGGCTCTGAGAGCAAGACCTGGTGCTGGTTCACCCCTGTGTCAATAGTAACCTCAACAGTGTCCCGCTAAATGGCATTTGTTGAATGAAGGCAGGCTGACCCAAAGGGGCACAAATTTGTATCAAAAAGTAGAAGCTAGTTGCCAGTCAGATGCCACAAGATAGTACGAAGAGTAGGGCTGACCAGTGACACTGGTTTGATCATTTTAGGGACTTATTAGTGATTCAATCAATTTCAGAGGAGTGGGGGACCAGAAGCAACGCTGCAGTGGACTGAAGAAAATATGCTGGCAGCAGAAAAGCTGGAATGATTTTCTTCTGGTATAGACAAACAAATGGGGGAAATTGAATCATTGTTTATCAACTTTAATGATCAGTTTCTTTTCCTGGAATTAAACCAACTCCAGGAAAATGGGCTGCAAGCCATGCAGTGAAAGCTGCCAGAAAAGGAAAGAGCGTGAGTTGGGAAGGCAGTAGACATGAGCTTAAATCCATGTTCTAGGCAAAACCAGTGCCTGAGCAGCGCACACGGATCATTCTCCAGGATCGATCACATACTGGGGCACAAGACAAACATCAACAGATACACCAAGATTGAAATCATATCAACCATCTTTTCTGACCATGAAGGCATCAAACTAGAAATAAACCATAAAAAGAAGGCAAGGAACTTTCCTACCTCATGGAGATTGAAAACCACACTACTGGAAGACCACTGGACTAATGAGGAGATCAAAGAAGAAATTAAAAAATTTTTTGAATTGAACGACAAGGAGGACACCAATATCCTAAATGTATGGGATGCAGCAAAAGCAGTAATAAGAGGAAAATATATAGCAATAGAAGCTCACATCAAGAAACAAGAAAGAACTCAAAGAAACAACCTAATCTCGAAGCTCAAAGATCTAGAAAAAGAACAACAAAAAAACCCCAAAAACCAGTAGAAGAAAAGAAATAATAAAAACCAAAGCAGAAATAATGAAATTGAAACTAAAAAAACAATCCAAAAGATCAATGAAACCAAGAGCTGGTTCTTTGAAAAAATCAATAAAATAGACAAACCCTAGCCAGGCTCACAAAGGAAAAAAGGGAGAAAGCAAAATAAACAGGATCATCAATGAAAGAGGAGAAATCACAACGGACACAGCAGAAATCAAAAGAATAATCAGTAACTACTATGAACAGTTATATGGAAACAAGTTTAACAATCTAGAGGAGATGGACAAATTCCTACAACTCTACAATCACCCAAAGCTAGATAAAGAAGAAATAGAACACCTAAACAGACCAATTACAATTAGCGAAATCGAAATGGTAATCAAAAACTTCCCCAAAACAAAAGCCCAGGACCTGATGGATTTACAAATGAATTCTACCAAACATTCAGAGACGAATTAGTGCCTATCCTTCACAAACTCTTCCAAAAAATTGAGAAGGAAGGGACAATACCAAACACGTTCTATGAAGCCAACATTACACTAATACCAAAACCGAACAAGGACAACACAAAAAAGGAAAACTACAGGCCAATCTCCCTAATGAACACTGATGCAAAAATCCTCAATAAAATTTTAGCCATCAGAATCCAACAATGTATCCATAAGATAATTCACCACGACCAAGTAGGATTCATTCCAGGGGCACAAGGATGGTTTAACATCCGAAAATCAATCAACGTTATCCAACACATCAACAAAAAGAAATATAAAAACCATATGATAATATCAATAGATGCTGAGAAAGCTTTTGACAAAGTGCAACACCCATTCATGATAAAAGCCCTTGAAATTCTTGGGATACAAGGAACATACCTCACATCATAAAGGCCATCTATGACAAGCCAACAGCCAGTATCATTCTCAATGGTGAAAAGCTGAAAGCAATTCCATTAAGATCTGGAACAAGACAAGGATGTCCACTCTCACCACTGCTTTTCAATATAATACTGGAAGTCCTAGCCGGCAATAAGACAAGAGAAAGACATCCAAGGAATCCAAATAGGAAAAGAAGAAGTCAAACTATCACTATTTGCAGACGATATGATATTATACATAGAGAACCCCAAAAACTCCACAGAAAAGCTAATTCATCTCATCAATCAGTTCAGTAAAGTGGCAGGATACAAAATCAACACGCAAAAGTCAGTAGCCTTCCTATACACAAACAATAAATCTGAAGAAGAAGAAATCAAAAAAAACATCCTTTTGTTATTGAAACAAAAAAAAATCAAATATTTGGGAATAATCTAACAAAAGAGTAAAGGACCTATACAAAGAAAACTATAAAACACTGTTAAAAGAAATAGAAGAAGACACAAAAAGAAATGGAAGAGACATCCCCTGCTCGTGGATTTGAAGAAATAAACATTATTAAAATGGCCATCCTTCCAAAAGCAATATACAGATTCAGTGCTATTCCAATCAAAATTTCAATGTCATTCTTCAAAGAAATAGAACATTTATTGATGAAATTCATATGGAATCACAAAAAACCCCGAATAGCCAAAGCAAAGCTCTCCTGAAAAAAAAAGAAGGGAATGGAGGCATTCACTCCCAGACTTCAAACTATACTACAAAGCCATAATCATCAAAACTGCATGGTATTGGAACAAGACAGACATACAGACCAATGGAATCGAATAGAAAATCCAGAAATAAACCCACAGATTTATGGTCAACTAATCTTTGACAAAGGAGCAAAGACTATGCATTGGAGCAAAGAAAGTTTGTTCAATAAATGGTGCTGGGAAAACTGGGTCGCTACATGCAAAAGAATGAAGCTTGACCACTACCTCACACCATACACAAAAATCAACTCAAAATGGATTAAAGAACTAGACATAAGACCTGAAACCATAAAATATTATAGAAGGAAATATAGGCGAAACACTATGGGATTTGCCACATCAAAGACATCTTTACAGACACATCACCCAAAGCAGTGATAGTGAAGGCAAAGATAAACAGCTGGGACTACATCAAATAAAGAGCTTCTGCACAGCAAAAGAGACAATAACAAAAACAAAGAGAAACCCCACCAACTGGGAGAACATTTTGCACCCAACACTAATGATAAAGGACTGATCACAAAAATCTGCAAAGAGCTGATGAGACTCAGCAACAACAAAGAAAATAATCCAGTCAAAAAATGGGCAGAAGAGCTAAAAAGAAACTTCTCTGAAGAGGAAATGCAAATGGCCAACAGGCATATGAAAAAATGTTCAACATCACTTGCCATCAGGGAAATGCAAATCAAAACTACCATGAGATACCATCTTACACCAGTGAGAATGGCACATATTAAAAAAACTAGCAACAACAAATGCTGGCGAGGGTGTGGGGAAAAAAGGAACTCTTCTGCACTGTTGGTGGGAGTGCAAACTGGTCCAACCACTGTGGAGAGCTGTGTGGAGATTTCTGGACCTACTAAACATAGAGCTTCCATATGATCCAGCAATTCCACTCCTAGGTATTACCCAAAGGACACAGAAACATCAATTCCAAAGAACACCTGCACCCCTATGTTTATAGCAGCACTGTTTACAATAGCTAAACTTTGGAAACAACCCAAATGCCCAAAAATAGATGACTGGATCAAGAAGATGTGGTACATATATACCATGGAATATTACTCAGCATTCAAAAAGATAAACACATGCAATTTGCAGCAACATGGATGGCGCTGGAAGGGATCATGCTCAGCGAAATAAGCCAAAAAGAAAAAGAAAATACCGGATGGTCTCACTCATAGCAGGAATCTAGAAAACTTAAATAAGGGACCAGGAAAATGAATAACTATAAGAAAGTGAAAATCAAAATCAACAAAAAACTATGAACCAGAGACACTTTTTTGGGGGGCGGGGGCGGGGGGGGAGGGAGGGATTGGGTCAGGAATGGGGGGGCTGCAATTGTATGGGGAATATAACAATAAAATTTATTATTAAAAAAAAAAATAAAGGCGAAAAAAAAAAAAAAAAAAAAACACAAACCAGTGCCTGAGCAAGTCACCTCTGCAGCTTTGTTTCATAAGTTAATGTGATGTGAAAGCATGTACTCGATATGACATAATCTTCCTTTTTCCTCCAGTCTTAGCTATTCCTTTACCAGGTTCCCAGACGGCCAAAGACCCCAGCTTTCCCTGCACACTGGAAAGAGCTGTTGGGGAGTCTGTCCAGCTGCTACCCAGTTGCTCCTCGTGCCCTGAGACATCAAAGAGATTGAGTGGAACTGGGATCGTGGGGACAATGGAACACACATGCTGGTGTCCTGGAGGTCTTGATACCTCTACTGCTGATTGGTATGAAATTGAAGAAAAATACAAGAGCAGACTCTTCCTGACAGAGATGGGCTTCTTAAACATCACAAATCTCATAATGGAAATGAGTGGAGTATATACAGTGAGAACCAAATTACGTCAAGGACCATTGAAGGAGGAAGCCTTCAGACTCTGTGTATATGGTAAGGCGGGGGCCAGGCCCAAGCAGACATTCCACAACCAAATTAAATAAGTTAGCTTAAAATCAGGACAAAACCCCATTTCCCCAACCCTAAGCAAACTCTATTTTCTCCCCTTGGTCCTCTCTGCCCCAACCTGCCCTCCCTCCATCCCCTCTGCTTGGGTTGTCACAGAGGCCTCCCTGCCTCTGGATTTCTTCCTTCTTCCAATCAACCTCCACACAGCTGCTACTTTTGACCTTTTTAAAAAGGCAGAGCACTTCCTGTTATATCTCTGCTTAAACCCAAACAATGCTCCCCATCCAATTCTACAGGATAGATGGCACTCAGGAGAAGAAGTCCAGCCCCTCTTGGCTGCCTCTCCTCAATTCTAGGCATTTTCCACCAGGTGCCATGCTCAAAATTCGCTAGACCCCCTTCTCTCCTCCTTGACATACACTGTGACTCTCTGGAGATATCATCTACCACCCCTGCCCTGCACAATCATCACATCCTCACCCAGTACATATAGGGAGGCTGAGAACCCCCATACGGTAGTTGGGAAAGCTTTTTCTTAATATTTTATTTTATATAAATCTTACATTATTTTTCATTTTTGCACAATGAATGCATTTTCATTTTGGTTATATTCCCCGAACAATTGCACTCCCCCTTATTTTGACCCTAGTCTTCTTCTTCCTGCCCCCCAACCCTGGTAGTGTATCTCTGGTTTATAGTTGCTTATTGATTTTGATTTTTACTTTGTATTAATTAGTCTTTTCCTGGTCCCGTATATAGGTTTTCTAAATTCCTGCTATGAGTGAGACCATCCGGTATTTTTCTTTTTCTTTCTGACTTATTTCACTGAGCATGATCCCTTCTAGCTCCATCCATGTTGCTGCAAACTGCAGGTGTTTATCTTTTTTGATTGCTGAGTAATATTCCATTGAGTATATGTACACATCTTCTTGATCCAGTCATCTGCTTTTGGGCATTTGGGTTGTTTCCATAGCTTAGCTATTGTGAATAGTGCTGCTATAAACCTAGGGGTGCAGGTGCCCTTTTGAATTAATGTTTCTGTGTCATTTGGGTAAATACCAAGGAGTGGAATTGCTGGATCATATGGAAGCTCTGTCTTTAGTAGGTCAAGAAATCTCCACACAGCTCTCCATAGTGGTAGCTGGGAAAGCTTTAAGAAGAGAATGGTTGACTGGGTTGGCTGTCCAAGCTGGTTTCCAGCTGGTAAAGTGTCTCCTTTCCTCCTAGGCTGATAAATTCCTTGCATAGCTCCTGAGTAATATCATACTGACACAGTCTCATCCTATTACCTTTGACAGCAAGAAATGGAAATCTGCTCAAATGAGATCAATAAAGGAGGGTTCATTGTAAAGATATATAGGTCTCTAGGAGGAAGGTCAGTGAAGGGGCTCCTCTGGCCCTAGTGCTCACGGGAACTGGAAGTCTGATGGGCACTGTCCTCTGTCAGGGGTCATACCTTTCATGCCTGCTTCTCTCCCATTCTCCCCCTCTATTCTCTTGGCTTTCTCCACACAGTGGGGACTATGGCAGCTATGGGTCCAACCCAACCGGAGAGGAAAGGGTCTTTTCCTGGAACATCCCACATGGAAAATTTCAGGGAAGGACACTTAGTGACTAGGCTTGGGTCATATCTCCACTCCCAGGTGTGTCATAGGCAGGGAAATAGGATGCTTGATTAGCCACTTGTGCCCAGCCCTGAAACCAGGGTCAGGGTGCTGTGATTGACAATCACAATAATTAAAAACACAATGCTGGAGAAGAGGAGATACCAGAAAAAAATAGAAGTGCTACCAGCTGTTTTTCTTTCACCTTTCTTTCCATTCCCTGACAATCCATCAGCACCCAAATTAAATCTTTCACACTTGCTCTGTTCATGATAGACTCTCATAGGGAGAGACCCAACTCATCTCAACCCTACAAGTCCTCTACTCACTGATGCTTTCTTTTCTTGTTTAAACCTTAAATTTCTAATTTGAGTTCATTAACTGCATTTTCAGTTCACTTTTTTTCCTGCATTTTCTCCATTTTTTTAAATTCTTTGCCTTGGAAATTTTGAATTCTCTCCCTAACAAGAAGATAAGATCTTCTATATCATTGTGGTTGGGGGTCTGGACAGTTATCTCCTTCTGCGGTGACATACACCCTTGAAGTCTCAAGTTGCCCTCTGCTTTTTTGTCTGCTCATTTGCTGTATTAGATCTTCTCTCCTAAAGGTCTTTATTTTCTAGCTGTAGCAAATTAGAAGCATCAGGGGGAGCCCAAAGGAGCACTGACTCCCCACCTGGTCACCAGCAACCAGGAAGTCCTTGTTTGCAGGCCTGTCCCTGTGGTTAATTGTAGTTTCTGACTCTGTGGCCACAGGGTCACAGGTCTCATGGGGGGGGTGGGTAAGGTAGGTACTCAGTCTTTCTGAAGCATCTCATCTAGAAATTCCCTGCCAGAAAGGCTTTTTGAGCAGTATGCCCACGGGTGCTGCATTCTCCCCACTATGGAAAGAGATATGGCAGGAGTGGTGCCACTTCTAGACCAGCCTTTAGGTTGCCTCCCCAAAGTGACCCTGAAAATGCTGCTGGGCTGGCTAGTGGTTTCTGTCACTCCTCCTTGCTAAGAGACCGGTTCTCGAGTCCCAGTCTCCATTCCAGATGTGCGTGCTCCCCTGTACACTCATCCCCACTGTCCCCGAGGGATGTGATGACTCAGGAACTGCCTGCTCACCACCACCCCTGGGAGTCTCCCTCCCCTGCCTCTTTACTTTCACAACTGCCATGTCCTAAGGTCTTTTCTGACTCCTATCAACTGAGTATTTCCATGTCGAAGTTTCACATTCTTTTTCCTAATTATTTTATGGATTCTGTTTCTCTCTGCCTTGCACTGGAGTTATTTGTGTGACTGATTTATTGACATGTAGTTGTACAAAGTGTTTCTTTATAATTTTATATACATTTTCTTACCTGTATTTGTGCTCTGATTTTCTGATTTTCTTTCTTTCATTTTTTTTTTAAAGATTTATTTATTTATACAAGAACCGGGGTACAGGCCAGATGCACGGGAGAGTGAGAGGATTCACCACAGAGAGAGTGGGGAACAGAACAGGCAGACTGATGAAATACAGTGAGGGGAGCAGCAGGCGTGACAGGAGAGGTCTGCTACGCCATGTGGGCCCCTCACGGCTGGCCGGGATCGAACCAACCGGCACTTTAGAGGCTACAGACAGCTTCACAGCGCTGCGCTCAACCGCCTGCGCCACCAGGGGAGGCCCCTCTGATTTTCTTTCTAATGGCATTTACTTAGAGCTTTATCTTTTCAGTTAGATATCAATTTATTTTCTTTTGCTTGTTTTTAAAAATCAACTGTTGAGGGCCTCCCCTGGTGGCTCAGCAATTGAGCTCTTAACTGCGAAGCTGCCCGCAGCCTCTGCAGTGCCGGTTCGATCACTGGCAACCGGCGAGGGTCCCACATCGTGCACAGACCTCTCCTGCCGCCCGCTGCTTCCCTCAGCAGTGTACTTCGGTCCTTCTGCCTGCTCTGCTCCCCGCTCTGGCTCTGGTGAATTCTCTCACCCTCCCGCGCCTCTGACTGTACCCAGTGCTTGTATAAATAAATACATAGATAGATAGATAGATAGATAGATAGATAGATAGATAGATAGATAGATAGATAGATAGATAGATAGATAGATAGATAGATAAAATCTTAAACAAAAAAATCAGCTGTTGAATTTTCCTGACCAAATCTTGGTATCATCTATGCACATGTCATATATGCTTCAGAACAATTAGCATATAACTTGATTTTCACAGTATTAGTGAGTGGTGGGTTCTTTTTCTCAGGTTACAAGAAGTCGAGAGAGAGCATTGTTGGCATCTGTCCTCTGCTCAACCCTGTCCCTGGGGGTCTGGCTTGCTCTGTGTTTCTGCTCTCCCATCCCTGGCACCCAGGCTGTGTCTTCACGCCTGCTGCCTCATATGCCAAGGTGTCTGCTGCTCCAACATCACTGCACAATAGAGATGACAAAAGGGAAGAACAAGGGGAAAGTACTTCTTGTTTTGAGAATTCGTCTTTTCAGGAGTGAAGACCTTTCCTCCCACGTGGCAGATTTCCTCCTACTTCATTGCTAAGAACCAACATAACTACAAGAGAGACTGGAAATAAGAATTTAACCCCAGCCTATCTCAGAGGAAGGCCGAGACAGAGAGGGCCTGGGAATAAGTATGGAGTGAGCTTCCCGTCAGACTAGCCATGTTGCCATTATTATCTGTTTCCCCCCAATTTTTATATGCTCCCCTCTAATCTATCTCAGTGTGTTATTCATAGTAAGATAATTCATGACAGAAATAGTGGATATGATGGTTTATTGTCCAACTTTCAGTAGTGTTTTGGTTTTGATTTGATTTACTTTATATAACATTTATATATTTCCCAACCATGCTGTCAACTAATATTAATCTAAAATGTCTTTATTTGGCTTTCTTACTATTATTTATTTAAAATTTTATTGGTTCATAGTTATTATTCCCTTACCTGCAATAATTTTATTAACATTTTTCTTATCTATAATTTACCATCTCTTTTTACTCTTTCTGTGTCATTAGCTAATATAAATGGCATACAGTTGGATTTACTTAATGTGTATTGGTTATTTAATGTGGTGATATGATGCATTAAAAAATACTCAGTTTTTTGCATGCAGGAACCTGCTTCTGACTTCTTACTTAATATTTTTTATTCATCATCATTTATTGCTTTCTGTTTAATTAATGCCACTTTCTTTGATCCAAAATTCTCTACTAATTTGGATATTACACCACTTTGTGTTTTTATCCTATTTGTTGTTAAACTGAAATTTTCTTTAAAATTTAAAGACAATGTTTTTTCTTAATCTGAGCAAAAACAGGAATTAGAAAGATTTCCACTGTATTTTTAGTCCCTTCCATATTGTCTTTAGCACCAAATAATAATTATTTGATTATCACATATATAAGTATATCATATACATCAGTTATTTAATTATCTAGACTTACTGAGCAAGCAGGGGCCTTAGCCCTCTGCCTCTGGGCTGGGAATTGGAACCCCAGGTGAGGGGAGTAGGTTCCTTCCCAACAACCTCACACAACCTCACAGGGCTGGGTCACGTAGGTGAGAGCAGGTGACATTTGTGTGGGCATCCAATTCTGAAGCTCAGTTTCTCTTTTGCTCCTCCTTATCCCAGAGCCTATCCCCCACCCCCAGATTCGGATTCATTCATCATCCCACACATCAAGCTGGTGCAAGGTCAGCCTGGAGTGTGGGGTGCCTGGGGCCACACGGAACCTGACAGTGGCCTGGGAGAGCCAGGACTTGTCCAGGGAGCTGGAGCAGAGTGGGGCACTGGGAGTGGCACCCAACCCTGGAATCTAAGCCTGTCCCTGCCCCTGAGCCAGAGCAGCACCAGCCTCACCTGTGTGGTCAGCAACCTGATGGACAGGAAGAATGTGACCTTGTACCTGGACAGCCTCTGCCTACCCGGGGTGAGTGAGCTGCTAGGAAGAGTGATGAGAATGGGTTCTTTAATAATGGTGTGGGGAGAGACAAGACCGGAGGGCTCAGGGGAAATGGTGGGTCTGAGGAACATTTTAACGCTGTTGTTATGGTGCAGCCAAAAGCCCCCACCCAGTGGGCGACCAGCCCTCTTTCATGTTTCCACACCAGCAAGGCCAGAAATTGGACCAGTATGTGGAGACTGTGGCATCACCAGGACAGTAAAGTGAGGCTGGCATGTGGGTAACCCCTTTCCCATCATCTAGGAGCCTGAGAGGATGAATGAATCACCAGAAATGAGCAGGAGAGGTTTGGGGGGTAAGGACTAGCCCTTCGCCCTGGAATCCTGTGTCCTCCAGACCCATATCCCCTCCCTGTGTGGGTTGGGTGTTCAGATTGATGGTTGCCCATCTTCTGCTGTGGGCCAGTCATGTCATTCTGAGGACACTCACCACTGCTGAGAGCATAGCCACAGCTAAGCTCTCCTCCAAGCAGCAAGAGTCCCTGCAGTCACCATGGCCATTGCCATGCTTCCCCGCCACCTACACTGTCACCTCTGCTACATAAAGGGCTGTACAGAGTTAGGAGGGGGAGCCTCAGGTCCTGGTTTCATACAAATCCAAGTCCCCTACTTTCCTAGGGCGACAGGGCAGGACCAAGTGACTAAAGGGAGGGTGATGGTCAGTTCTGCTGCCCTTCCCACTGCCCAGCCCTGAGCCCGGCTGCTCACTGGAGCTCTCAGTGGAGCAATCTCTTCCTCATTTCCTCACTCAGCCACTCAGAACTCAACCCTCACACTTGGAATGAGCACCTACTAGTACAGCGTGGGGGTGTGAAGGGGTCCATGAAAAACGAAGCAAGCCCTGCCCTCAAGGACTATGGTGCATTATGTGTGTGTGTGTGTGTGTGTGTGTGTGTGTGTAGTGTCACCACACCCTGGCTGAGGACCCTGGACACTTAACTTTTGGAGCCTTTGAATGAGACGGATAAGAATTTTATCTGTCTCCTAGAACTGTGGTGAGGACTGAAAGAAGCAATCTACATGAAATTGTTAATCCAGTGTATGTTGCAGATTGTGTCAATAATTATTAGAAAATCTTCAAAGAAGAGGAGTAATTTCTGGATATAAATAAAGTAATTGGTTAAGTGCTATGGCTGAAGCATATACAAAGTATATGGTTCAAAAAAAACACACTGGCAAAAAACAACAAAACTAATCTTTAGACCTTGAAAAACACAGTGGCTACTAGAGGGGATGGGATGGTAGCAGGAGCGGGAGGGGAGGGGAGGTGCTAGAACGTCGTCAGCACAGGTGCTTTGCTGGAGGGTGAGTGAAGCTTGTGCACATTTGAAGGGTGAAGACCCCAAATTATGTAGTGATGTAAATGATTGGAAAACCAATAAAATTTGGGGAAAAAAACACCAAAGTATGGTTCATACAAAAAGGAAAAGAGGAAATAGTAGCTGCTGCAGGAGTTGGGGAAGGTGTCAGAGAAGGGGATACCTGAGTTGTGCCTTGAGGATGAAAGGGCGTTTTCTTGTGGCAGCATGAGACAGGCATCCCAACCTGAGAAAGGAACAAGCCCTAAAGTCTCATGATTCTTCCACCTCTTCTCCTTCCAGGAATATATCTCTTCAGGGAATCTGAGAGGAGAATGAGAGGCAGGCTGAGAGGATGAGCAGTAGCATGTCCAGCTAGTGGGGGCCTCTGAACTTGCTGTGGGGAGTCGGGACAGAGCCACACAAAAGAAACATTAATGTGGCATGGCCAGGGGGCAGGGAGACTGGGAAGGAGAAGACCTGTCGGGGCATCAGCAGGATGCTTGGGGCACAGAACCCACCTGCTCCTTCTGCCTGCCCCCCAGCCTGACAGGTAGATCTGACACTAGTCCTTGATCCCAAGGCTCTGTTCAGAGAAAATGGATCTGGAGCAGCATCCTTCCCATGGTTCTGATGGTGATGCTGGTCCTGGGGGCTGGAGTGTGGGTCTGGGTGAAGAGGAAGAGGAAGACTGGGAAAGGTAGGTTCTGGGACCTCAGGGGCACCCTGGGTAGGGAAGCCTGGGCCAGGGGAGCAGATGGAGGAAACCTGAGTGGGGGAGGGCTGGAGGGGACATGGGCTCCCTGTGCATCACCTACAGAAGGCAGGATAGAGCAGGGGTCCATGGGAGCTATGTGCATGCCTAGAATGGAGAGGGGCTGATGGCAGGAGCTGGGGCCTGAGTGTGCAGCCAGTGTAGAGGTGGCTGCCTTGTCCTGGGATGGCACAGATCCCCTCAGTTGCGCACACCCTCATGGAGTGTCTGCTGTGTGCAGGGGCATCCTGGGCAGCTGCTCCTCAAGCCCTTCCCCCAGGGGAACCTGCTGAGCTGCAGGAGTATGATGTCTACAGCAACACAGAGGCCGAGTACTCGAAGGCCAGCCCCCTGAGACAGCCCCAGGTAGGTCTAAGGGAGTCAAGTCAGATCAGCTGATGTGTGCTCAGAGGCCCTGCCTTTTCCGTATGACCTAAAGGAAGCAGAAGCAGGGGCCACTGGCAGGCCCTGGAGGTGGGGCAGACGGGCAGAACTAGGAGCATCTGGCAAGCCCCATCTTCTCCCCCACCATGCAGGTACCCATCCTCTACCTGCCTGCGATCCCACCATCTATGACACCTGTGTGGGTGAAGGTTTTGTTGCTCCTCTGAAAGATACACCCTCCCCGCCCCGCCCCGAGAATCTCATTGGCCCTTAGTTGGAAATCAGAACTGTGATCCCAGATGGCAAGATCCATCAAGATCTCAGAGGGGGAGGCCTGGAGGCAGGACCAACTGGAGGAGGAGAGAACATTAGGGGCTCCCCGAAACAATGATCCTTAGCTGAGCTTCCATGAGAAACACCTGAGGGGCTTGGTGAAGCACAGGTGCTGGGCCACTCACAGAGCTTCTGACTCCGTGGTCTAGGGCAGCCCTGAGAAAGTGCATTTCTAACACGTGATGCTGATGCTCCTGGTCCCCCTTTGAGGACTGCTGGGCTAGGGAGTGAGCGGGAGAGCAGGCAGAGCCCAGGTCTGGACTCCTGGGAGTAGCCCAGTCATGGCCATGCCTTCCTGTCCCATCCACTGACCTCTAAAAAGAGGGGGCAGCTCTGGATCATGGCCCCATAGAGCAGCAGGACCTGAGAAACCCCCTGGTCTGGTCCCAGCAGTTAATGGTGGGGGAATTCGGGATCCACGAGGAAGATTGGGACTTGGCAGAGAACTGGGGTGAGCACACAACAGAACGGGGATCACCTTGCTCCCAGCCCAGCCTGCTGTGCAGTCCCCAGCAGTTTCAGCATCTCCACCCTGTGGACTTCTCCCCTCAGCCCCTCTGAGCTATGCTCCATCTGACCTGGGCCTCAGGGGACTCGGAAATAGCTCCTTGGGACCCAAACCCCAAGACCCCGTACGAGAGAACCCCAGAGGGAGCAATGTGTGGCTTTGGGATGGAGAAAAAAGTCAGGGACATCTGGCCAGACACTCAGCCTGTCCTGAAGCCCCTGAAACCTCAGTCCCTGCCCTTGGGGGAGCGGCCAGTTTGGTATGGAGACTGAGTGCCCTCCCAGGACACGGGGAGACCAGCTCAGGGGAGAGACCGGGGATATGCAGGACAGAGTCCGGAGAATTGGGCATGAAATCCAGCTCTGACACTGACTTCTTGTCAATTTATAATATTACTTTACTCCCTGGCTTCGCCTTTTTCCTTTATAAAGTGAAGATTACAGCTATACTGTATTGCAATTATCTGATGCTTTGCTGTTTTTGAAAGCACTTTGTACAGAAAACATTCAAACAGTTTACAAATTTCTCCCACAAGCAAATTTTGTAAAAAATATTTACTGTCTGCTGTGTTTCCAGATTGTTCTGATCTGGCTACAACAGTCAACAAACAGCAAACTCCTTGGCCTTTTAGATTCTAAGTGGCAGAAGGGAAGAACAAAACAAATAAACAAAGCATGAATGTTAGATGATGATAAGTGCAGGAGAAAATACAGCAGTTGGGGGGTCATGTGTGATTCTCACTGAGGCTGTCAGGGAGAGCTTCACCAAGGAGCCTGAAAGGGGAGAAGCAGTGAGCCCCATGGATGTGGGAGGGTGAGGGAAGCAGCCTGGGGAGAGGACAGAGGCCTGTACTGAAGCTGTATTCTGGGTACTTATCAGAGTTGCGGCCAGGACTGCCTGCAGGAGTTGCACAGGAAGAGGGTAGCTTGACTGAGCAGGCACCTAATGCTAAGGAGTTGGTGAACCCACTCCTGACTCTGCTTCAATTGTAGAAAGACCCGCAGAAGGACACCCACAGTGCACGGAGCCCCAGAGATTCTACAGCAGTTTGCACTATCTACGAGAAGATCCGGGCAAACCCAGAACCCCAGGGAAGTTCCTAGACCGTGAAGATATGGGGGTCAGTGAAGGGTCTTGGCAAATTCAGTCCTGCAGCATCCTGTAGCCCAGGGCCTCCAGAGAACTCTCCTTAAGATGCAACAGGGGCTGGACCCCAAGTCTTTCTGACTCATCCCTTTGAGCCAGCAGGTACCCTGGGCCCCCACGACCATTTTCCCACTGTACAGGCTGTGAGCAGTGACTCTGTGTAGGGTAAGTAAAAAGTATCAGGCTTTTCTGCCCTTCTGCTATTAGATTAAATGCATGCCTGATGATGGAGTAGGGTGTAGGCATGCATAGGTGAATACACCTGGGCTTATAAGGGCGGCATCATGGGGACAGCAGGAGAGTGAAAGAGAAGACCAGCAGAGCAGAGAGGTCATGAGAGAATGCCAGAGAGCCCAGAAAGACTGAATACTTGCAGGGGGCTGGGAGGCTAGCCAGCCTCCTGGCCTCCAGGCACCCCTGCCTGCCATGTACCTGGTAAACTCAATAAAAGCCTGAAAAAGTCACCAAGAGCTCTAGGACTCCTCCTTCACCTGTCTGCTTGGGTCATAGAGAACCTGCTCTGTGGCCATCCTGCCACTACAATTGGTGTAGTTGGCAGGATAATTCAATGCAGATGGGTATGAAGCTCTCCGAAGACCTCAGGAGGGACTGAGGAGTAGTAGACTGTGAGCCAGTGACAATGCTGGAGGTTGCTATGGCAGCACAGGAGGTGGCCAAAGTCCAGGAACTTCAGGAAGAGCTAAAGACGCTGCAGGAGCACAGGAGGTAGACAAGGGTCCAGGAGCTGCCGGACAAGACCTCAAGTGGAGGATGAGATGGCCCATGAGGACCAGCCCATGACCCCTGAGGCAGCAGAATTGTTGGGGAAGAAAGGACCACGATTCAGAGCTCGCCCAGTGCTGACACCAAGGAAAAAACTGATGAACCTGGACTAATACACTTGTACTGACAAACCTGCCAGAACTCGGAGGAACTTTGGCAGGTTGATGTTACATTTTGGGGACACTGGGGATGGATGGTATCGTTTGTAAACCCCAGGAGATGAAAATCAAGGCATGGCCCATGGGCCTTGGTGGCCAAAAACCGCCTGTGTGCTGCCTGGACAATCCTAGGGCCACATCCCAGAGAGGCAATGGCCAGAGTAGAGGAAGGGGCAGGCATGAGAAGAGCTCAAGAGGCTGAGGGAGGAAGCCCTCAATAAGTTTTCTGCAGCTAGGCAGAGGAGATGTATCAAAAAGCCAACTTAGAAAGGCAAAAGCTGGTGCTGAGATTAGGAAGCCCTGAGTGGCTGTCAAGCAACTTAAATATGTTGACCCATGTGCATGTGCAAAGGGTTGGCCTGAGTGCAGGGGTCTGCGTGTTGCATTGGTGGCTATGAAAGCTGAGTGTTGGACTGGCAGGCCGCAGACAGAAACCCTGAGGCTTGGGCGATTACTCCCAAAAAGTACAGAATCGCCAATCCAAGAGTGAGTGCATCCTGGGGGTGGATGCTGTGTGTGGCTTGTGTTCAAGACTACAGCTGGAGAAGCCAGGAAGACTGATGGCTCCTGGCGTGTGATGGCAGATGCCTGAGTGGTTCCCTTCTTGCATGAGCAGTGACTTTAGCAACAGAAGTGGTGGATTATCTGCTGGTGCCAATAATCTTGTCTTTTGCCACTAGGTTGGTGCCCTGCCTGGACTAATTTATGTTCTGCTGTATTTTGTTATATTGTTATGTTGTGATGTACACTGTTTACTTTTGTGGACCATGGCTGCAGTGTTTAGGGAAATTTGTATATAATTTGTGTATATAGACTGTATGGTGGAAAACCCTGAGGGGGTGGATTATAGGGTAAGGAAAAAGTAACAGGCTTTTCTGCCCTCCTGCCATTAGCATACCTGATGGCAGACACCTGGAGTAGACCTGGAGTAGGGTGTGGGCATGCATAGGTAGATACACCTGGCTAAGACTGGGCTTATAGGGCAGCGTCATGGGGATACCAGGAGAGCGAGAGAGAAGACCAGCAGAGCAATAGAGGTCATGAGAGAATGCTGGAGAGCCCAGAAAGAGTGAAGAGTCACCAGGTACTAGGAGGCCTGCCAGCCTCCCTGCACCCCTGCCTGCCATGTACCTGCTAAACTCAATAAAAGCCTGGAAAAGCCACCGAAGGCTCCAGGACTCTGCTCCTTCACCTGCCTGCTTGGGTCATAGAGATCCTGCTATGTGTCCATCCTGCCACTACACCCTGCAACCTTGAACATCCGAGTATGACAGGGGAACCCTTCAGCCAAGAATGAAATGTTAATTTATTGTTTCTCCTTTATCATCTGTGATGTCACAATGTTTTCACTTTTTTATTTATTAACAATACATTGTCATATGAAACTGAGTTATCCTTACATTATTGGAATAAATCCCAGTCAATGCATTATCCTTTTAATGTGCTACTCTTTGAAAATATTTTTATTTGGGATTATTGCATTGCTAGTCAAAAATGCAATTCTCCTGTATTTTTATGCTTTACTTTGACAATTTGGTGTTTGTGTTGTACATATGAAAGATTCCTTTTATCCTTTTTAAATGTTTCCTTGTAAAGAACTCCCATTTAGCAGTGTTGATTTGTTATTTTTATTATAATATTATTAAAGTTGTATGAACATGGAACTATATATGAATATGAACCTATATATGACTTTTATAAGTAAAACAAAAATAAATACATATAGAGATAAAAAACAAAGAAGCAATGGTTATTCAAACTGGTATTCAAACAATGTAACTTGATGGGTGTGTTTCTTTTGCTGAAACAAAATCATAATGTTGGGATTATTGGGAAAAAATGTATGTTCAGATCAGGTTCTGTAATTATTTTTATAATTGAATATACAGTGTTACTTTACATGTTTATGTTTGACATTATTCACGGCTTTATTATTTCAAAATAGTCAACCATATCTTAATGGAAACTATCAGATGACAATTGCTACATCTATAAAATTGCCTAATTCATCTGAAAAACATGCCACAGCTTTATTGAAATCTCCATGCAATACACACCTACTACACTACTGGAATCACAGAAACAAATGAGTTCTTCCTTGGGTACTTGCACCATAGTTGGGCCCTGTTACATTATTGCTAATGAACTTTTGTAAGTTGGTGCCACAAAGATAGAATCCCAGGCCTCTACATGCACATCAGAGAGGAACTGCTGAGCTGCCCAGCCTGCGTGAGAGGCACGGGGCAGAGGTGGGCAGTGAGCCAGCAGCCAATTCAATGGATGGTCAAGTCATCAAAATGATCACTTATGTCCATTTACCAGAAATGCCTTCTTTTACCTATGCATCAAACTCAAAATAGTTCATACTGGATAGGCTGGTTTTGAAGTGGAAAATGTCCAAAGTTGTGTTGAAATTGATAGTGAAGGGGAAAGCAATGCAACAACTGATGCAGTGAAAGTCCCCACCAGACAAACACTCCCACCTGGTGCAATTAGCAGGTTTATCTTATCATTTGCAAGTTTTGCTCTTGCTGACAAGGCTGCATCCCAAGAGGAGAGGGAGAGCAGAGCAGGACTCTTATCTTCTGCTGGCCCTTCCCCTTCCCCTTTAGTGAAAGTCCCCTTTTGCTCATCTTCCCTCTGACCTTCAAATTATAATCTACCCATGTGTAGGGGAAGTGAAAAACAATCAGACTTCCACCCTCCCGCCATTATATTAATGATGGATCCCTGTGATCCTACATGCATGCCTGAATGCAGGCAGCTGGAGCAGGGTGTGGCCATGCATAGGTGGGCTGAGACTGGGCTTATAAGGCGGCATCACGGGGAACCAAGGAAAGGAAACAAGAGAGAGAATGAGAAAGAGCAACAGAATGAGAGAGCAGAGCAGTGAATGAGAAAGAGCAACAGAATGAGAGAATGCCAGAGAGCCCAGAAAGAGTGAAGTTTTGCCAGCACCCCTGCCTGCCATGCCCCTGGCAAAAGCTCAGTAAAAGCCTGAAAAAGCCACCAAGGGCTCCAGGACTCTCCTTTACCTGACTGCTTGGATCATAGAGATCCTGCTGTGTCCCTTCTACACCATGTACCCATGTTAAACTAGTGTAAAAGGAAACTTGTGTGTATGTTCAGGGCCCAGATCCTTCAAGGGAGAGCGCCCTCCTGTCTGGTGCCCACTAGTGTGATGATAATAAAACCTGTACCCACTTGACCTTAGAGTGCCATTTGGTCCTTTCTAGCCTGGCAAAATAGTTTTCCATAACAGTTTAAGCAGCTTTTGGAACTTTCTGTATTTTAGTTGACAGGTTTTCGTTGTTTCCTAAGAGGACCTAAACCAGTGTTCGACTTTTCTCCACCCAGCTTCTGGGTGGGAGACAGAAAGAAATGTGAGTCTATGAGACAGGCTGAACTGCTGATTCCTGAGAAGGGCAGGATGAGGGCCAGTGTTGAGGAAGACTGACAGGCAGAAGGAGGGGTGACTGTGGGCCAGGGAGACTTCTGAAGCCAGAACCCTGGAGTCTTTGCTCCCCAAAGTTCTCCTAGGCCCTGTTAACTCATTTGTTTATATTTATTAATTTGGTAAATTCAGGAAATTGGTCATTTAGGAAATAGGTTACTGTTTTTTAGCAAACTGATTTAGAGGAATTGACCACTGGACAAACTGACATATGCTTTACAGCTAAATGGGTAAGAATTGGCCTTGAGACCCAGTTGCCTGCCCTACACGCTCACCCATTACTGACTGTGGGCCTGTGGGGCTCTGAGCAGGGACGAAAGGGAGCAGCCAGAGCCCCCTGCAGGGGGTTGTGGGGGTCAGCTCCAGCACACACGCAGCCATCACGGTCATCCGGCCCCGCCCCGCCCCGCCCGCGACCCCCACCCGCGTCCTGCGGGGCCTCACCCGCAGCAGCCCCGTCACCCCAGCTCTGTGGGCGCACCTGGCCCCCGTGGAGAGGCTGAAGCCAACAGCCCTGAAAACGCCGTTGCTGTGAGGGGGGCGCCCGCAGGACGCGGGACACGCACGCGTTCCCGTGAAGACACGAAGCGCGCACCTTCCAGCAGAGCATTGCGGCCAGAACTCAAGAGAAAGGCCCTCCAGGAGCAAGGGCCCGGGCAGGAGAGGCTGCGGACAGGGGAGGGTGGGGGCGGGGAGCCATGACGCGCAAGGAGGCCCTGGAACAGGCGGGCCCGGCCTGAGAGGTGGAAGAGGGCCTGGATTCCGCAGGGCGGTCCTTCCCCTACAGGCGCACCCCGCTTAGGGGACAGTTCTCTGGCTTCACAGAGCTGGCGCAGAGAGAGCAGCAGGGACCCTGCTTGTGCCCAGAGGTCGAGCTCTCCCCTGCCCTGCCCAGGCAGCTGGGACGGCTAAACAAGCCATTGGTTTTCTGATTCACCGGCCGAAGTCGTGTCCTGACAGAAGCGGAGACAGATGGTAAAACACCTGTTTGCTGGCCCATAACAGAACAAATAAAAAGACCCCAGTCAAAGGAGAAAGGCGGGGAAGAAACTGGAGGCCAACACAAATATTGGATCCTGCAAACAGAGGACAGGAACAACAGCTTGCAAATGGTTGATGAAGCCAGAGATGAAAGATAAACTAAGCATCAGAAGAGGTTTGGGGAGGTAGGTGGGGGTAAGGAAACAAGAGAAAAGTCATTTTTTGCATAATTTGATAATGCAGAGAACTGTCAACACCACAGGACACCAAGTCGATGAGGTGGGAAACAGGGCAAGAAAACAATATGGAAAATAAGGCAGAAGCCATTACAGCCAAGAAGGGCCTGTGACAGCAGTGCAGGCCAAGCCCACACGTGCCAGCGTCCCCAGAGAGACACAGAAGGAAGACAGAGGGGACGCCTGTGACCCACCTCCAGCCCCACCGAGCCCGCCTGCTCCTCACTGACGGAACCCTGGTTGGTTCAGTTGCCAGCAAGGGCTGCTGTGTCAGGGGTGGGGTGCAGAGTTCTCCAGACTTTCCAGCCAGCGGCCTGTAAGGAAGATCTGCCAGGGGTTCTCAGAAGGACTTTCACCCTGACAAGAGGAGGGCAGGAGGAGCTCCTGTGCTCACTGTGCCGGGCTCTTGCCTCTGAAGCTGGCTGCGCGAGAATGTGGAACCTGAAGCTGGTGGGGCATCTCAGAGGGGGTGGGGGAGTGGGCAGCTGGCAGAGGCTGACCCTGAGTCCCAGCAGCCTGACCCAAATCCGCCACATTTTATATCTGGGCTTGGAAATGATGAGGGGAGCGTGAGTGATCTCCAGTAAGGGAAAGAGAATCGTATAAATAGGTGACAGGAGGTGGTTATTGACTTTTCTGGTTTTGTTTTTTTTTTTCTTCATACTTGCTTAATTGTAAAGTGCAAGAAAGAAGTGCTGGAGATTAAGTTGGACATGGAGATTGGAATTAGGGTTTCAGACATTTTGTTCAAGATAGCCCCATGAACCAATGCGTGTGTCCCCCTTTCCTTTCCCAGAAACTTAAGCTTAATTTTCTTTAAATGTATAAATTGCAACAATTCTGTTATCTGCCTCAGCAAACAGGTTTTATCTTCTGTCTCTGCTTCTGTCAGGACTCAGACTCCAGACCCATGAATGAGAAAATTCACGCTTTCTGAGAGGGAAGCAAGAGGGTTGTCTACTAGGGCGGATCCCAAACCAAGGACTCCAGCCTCTCAGCAACAGCGTTTAGTTAACAGCCCAGCCCGGAAGCCAGTGTGCAGGAGGGTCTGAGAACCACAGACCCAGAGGCCACACAAAGGGCGCAGGCGAGATGGAGCCACCTGCCCCAGGGGCCGCAGGGACTGAGCTCATAGAGGTCTGAGGAGGGAGGGAGGATGAGAAGTAGAGCTGAATGGGGGAGATGTGGGGAGGCCTGTGCACACAACAGTCAGCCCCCAGCCCCTGCCCAGCTCCCCAAGGACCAGCCCAAAGCCAGGGGCCTCTTCTGCCATATCAACAAAGAGGGCTCTTCTGAGGCAGTAACAAAACCTCCAAATGCCTGGTCTGGGGAGAATGTGGGCTGCTCCTGGGGGCTACTGGAGCCTCAGGAAATCCCCCATTCTTACATTTAGGGGTTCCCCAGCATAAAAGCCAGCTCCCTGCCCCACCCTCAGGTGGAGCCTGATTACCCACAGAGCTGCCTCTCATTTTTAGCCATAAGAGAACAACGAAGGACCACAGGTACGTGAGAAAACTCAGTCGCAGGAGGGTCAATTCCAACCACCAGGAGAGGGCGGAAGGGGGTGGGCAGGGCCTTGGTGAGTTTGGTCCCTGAGTAGCAGGAAGTCATCAGGTGGTGTTCCTATGAAAACTTCAGAAACAGCCTTATAAGATTACTTAGTGAGACAGAAGTAACCACAGAGAATTGAAAACCAGAAATAATACAAGTGTTTGTCTTTGGGGCCAGAAGTGGGGGCAGGCAGGAGACAGACATTTCAGTACGCTTTTTAAAACCAAATGCATGTATGGCTTTGATGCTATATATATTTAGACTATGTCTATATGTGTATATGTGTGTGTCTCTATCATCTCTCTATCTCTATCTCAATATCTGTTTTTTAAGCAATCAGACCGTAAACAGCACTTGTCCAATTTTAATGTGTATAAGGCTCAGCTGGAAATCTTGTAAAAAGGCATATTCTAATTGGGGAGGTTTGGAGGGACATGAGATTCTGCATTTCTTTATTTAAAAAAAGATTATTTTATGCATACAAGAACTGGGGTACAGGCCAGAGGTGTGGGTGTGGGGGGTGAGAGGATTCACCAGAGACAGAGTGAGAAACAGAACAGGCAGACTGAATGAAATACACTGCTGAGAGAAGCAGTGGGCCAGACAGGAGAGGTCTGCTGTGCCATGTGGGTAGCTCCCTGGCCAGCCAGGGACGGAACTCATGCTGCAGAGGCTGTGGATAGCTTCACAGTGCTGTGCTCAACCCCTTGCACCACCAGGGAGCCACCTCTGCATTTCTTAACAGCTCCTGGATGTGGTTGATGCCACCCTCTGAGTAGTGAGGCTGTAGGTGATGCTGAAAGCCAGGCGAGGGTGTGAATAATTCTGTGGGTGTGAATAATTCTGTGGGTATTGGTTAATTCTTTGAAGAGGGACAAGGCAGGGTCGATGGATGCTGCAGGAGGAGTCATCAGGCAGGCTGGCCTGCTAGGAGACACAGGGAAGACAGGAGCCATGGCAAAAATCCCTCGGGTGATGAGGAGCTGAGCTGGAGGTGACAGGATGTGTCACACTCGGCGGCAGGGCCGTGAGGCAGTGTTTGTGAGCAGTGACTGCGAGATGCCTAGCTATCCAGCAGGGAAGGTGCAGGGCTATTAGGGCCCCCCGGGAGAAGGGGAGCCCCAGCCTGGGGGCTGAGCACAGGGGCCTGTGGAACCACAAAGCTTGGCAATCTGGAGATAATAGAAAACATGTGCAATGGCTCCTGGCATGGAGCTCCTGGAACCCGTGTAAGTTCCTAAGAGACGCTCGCCCCTGGGACCTTGTGTTCTAGTCTCTGACACGGGCTCCACATCCCTTGGCCTGTCCTGACTGCTGGCAGCGTCTTGTGTTCTAACGAGGTGACCCTTGCTGGGCTCTAGATGGGGCTGGTCACCAGAAAGGCCTTGATTAAAAACTTAGAACCTTTCAGTCCCACCCCCATTTCTCCAGAGGGAGGAGGGCCAGGAAAAGGAGCCAATAATGGATCAGGTCTGTGTGATGAAGTGGCCATCAAACTCCCCAGGTGAAGGGGGGAGGACGTTGGGTTGATGAACATGGCAGGGGACATGGAGGACTGTGCCCTTTCTCCGAGGGCAGCCTCTCACCTCCCTCACACACTCCACACAAGAAGTCAGGCCTATGGCTGCATCTCTGAGCCTCTGAGAACCCAGGCAGCCCCTGGGCACCCACAGCCACCTCCCCTCACGCAGGGCCTTACACTAGACCTGCACCCCAGCCCAGTCCTGACCTGCAAAGGCTGCTGCCTGGGAAGCCC
Organism: Talpa occidentalis; assembly: GCF_014898055.3. NCBI lineage: Eukaryota > Metazoa > Chordata > Mammalia > Eulipotyphla > Talpidae > Talpa > Talpa occidentalis. The sequence continues at coordinate 75,099,873 of NW_023605305.1, read as the reverse complement.
CAGTGGGTCCCCAGCAGGGCCCGGACCCTCACCAAATGCAGGGGAGGCTGGGACCCACTCTCCTTCCCTGGGCTGTGCCCATGGTATTACTAGGGGGTCTTCATAGGGTCTCTCATCTCAGGCTTAACCAGCCTCAGTCACACCAACCCCCTAGTCTTCAAAATGCCCACTGGGGAGAGGCTGCTCTGCCCCTGCTAGTGTCTATCTCCCTGCAGGCTGCTGCCCAGGTCAGTTATCATGTCACTCACTCCAACCACATCAGGGGGCCCCTTTCTTCTGAGTTTCTCTTGTGGTCTTGGCTGGTCAGTTTCTCAGCATCTCTTTCTATCCAGCGGGGACCCAGATGTGACACCCAGCACAATCTCTCCCCTCCCCAGGGGCGCAAACCCCCTTGCATAGGAGAGCTCTGTATTTCACCACCCATAGCCCCTGGGAATATGCCGCCACCAGACCTGTGAAACCTCTTCTCCCTCCCCTCAACCCCTGCCATGAAGCACAGAGAACAGGGAACCCCATGGAAGTCAACTAGAAAATGCTTTCCCATTTATGGGGCTCAAACCCCTATCCCTGTGGGCCTATGAATGGACCCTCATCACATCCAGCCTGTGACCTTCTCCCATTCCCTGGAATAACACACTCTTTCCTATCCCATCAATCACTGCAGGCCCTTCAGTTGTGGGTCTCCCTGTCCCTCACAAGGGAGGTGCTCTCTGCACTGGTGAAGTGCCGACAAGGCACCAGGGCAGATTCTCTATGGATCTGAGCAGATGGGCAAAAGAGGAGTCCTTGGGGCCCTCCATGACTTTTTCAGGCTTTTAATGATCCTTCTATACCATTTACAGTGAGGCAACTGGTGCAGGGCAGGCAAGGAAACCTAGGGGCCAGGAGGTTGGCAGGCCTCCTAGCCTCTGGTGAATGTTCACTTTCTGGGCTTTCTGGCATTCTCTCGTGGTCTCTCTGCTGTTCCCTACTGCACTCTGCTGTATATTCTTCTACTGCCTTCTGGCTCCTGCTGCCGCTCGTATAGCCTCAGTCTCTAGCTCAGGTGCACCCACTCACGCAGGCCCACACCATGCTCCAGGTGCCACTCTCAGGCACATGTGTAAGACCACAGGTCTATGGTGGGAGGGCAGAAAACCTGATTTCTTCCACTTACTCTGCAACTGGGCTCTCACAGCTCTGTAGAAAATTCTGTCACTTGTGACCAAACCAGAAGTAGATCTCTCCTTAGCTTATAGATGGCTGTCTTCTCCCTGTGTTTACATGGTCTTCCCTCTGTTAATTGTAAATAATTTCTCACTGATAGACAAAGAGTTTGTTAGATAATCAAAGTGAGGATTAAAACCCATGAAGCAGACTGGCATATTTTACTCTGTGAAAGCTGCTCATTGGCCACACATTTGAATTTAGTTTATGTAGTGTCGAAGCAACCAGAGCGGGTTGGGCAGATTCATTGTTGATTCAGGCAAACAGAAGAAGGATCTTGGCATCCTTGCTAGATTTGACAGGCCTTTGTAAAGGGCTGGAATGGACACAGTGCAGGTTTCTGATCCATGCAGACCAGGTAAAGGAGGAGTCAGCGTCCTCAGTAGTTTTGCAGGTTTTTTTATGGGGTTCACCAGGCATATGGCAGGCAGGGGTTGCTGGCTGGGGGGGCTGGCAGGCCTCCCAGCCCCTAGCAAGTCTTCACTCTATCTAGGCTCTCTAGCGTTCGTTCTGCTGCTTCTCGGCTTCTCTTTCGGCTTCTGCTTCAGCTTCTACTGCTGCTCCTGGCGTCCCCGTGACGCCGCCCTTAAAAAAAGCACAGTCTTAGCTCAGCTGAATCCCATCTACCTATGCCCACACCCTATTCCAGGTGCCCGCCATCAGGCATGCATTCAGGACAAGGATCCATCATCTATCCTGATGGCGGAAGGGCAGAAAAGCCTGACATTCTTTTCTTACCCTACAGCCTTGTAGGGTAAGGTACAAAGGTATCAGGCTTTTCTGCCCTTCCGCCATCAGGATAGATGAGGGAGCCCTGTGTGATCCTGGGTGCATGCCTGAGGCGGGCACCTGAAGTGGGTACACCTGCGCTAAAAGACTGATACTATAAGGGTGGTGCAGCAGAGTGCAGTGTGGGTGGTAGTGCGGTGTCTCGGTTGGAGGAGTGGAGTGTACGAAGGAGTGTTGGAGCGCTACAAACCACGGCGAAGAGCCTGTGGCTGCAAAACCGTTCATAAACCTGCTCGGAACGGGTTGTTGCCTTACAACTGGCGTAGACGGCAGGACGGTTAGAGGCAGGACAGCTCTACGCAGACAAAACCCTTTGAAATCTGGAGAGGGATCCCCTGATGGCCGGCCACAAGCAGATGGTACCCGGTG
>NW_023605305.1:75080882-75097409 GCF_014898055.3 Talpa occidentalis | reverse complement strand
AAAAAAAACAACTAGAAACAATTGTTGGTGAGGATGTGGAGATAAAGGAACTCTCCTAGAGAACCCCGGTTTCTGGTGGTGGGAATGCAAACTGGTCCAACCACTATGGAAAGCTATGGGAGTTTCCTCAAACTGCTAAAAATGGAGCTTCCATATGATCCAACAATTCCACTTGTAGGTATCTACTCAAAGGACACAGAAACATTAATTCCAAAGGGCACCTGCACCCCTATGTTTATAACAGCACTATTTACAACAGCTAAGTTATGGAAACAACCCAAATGCCCCAAAATAGATGACTGGATCAAGAAGATGTGGTACATACACACCATGGAATATTACTCAGCAATCAAAAAGATAAACTCACGCCTTTTGCAGCAACATGGATGGAGCTGGAAAGGATCGTACTCAGCGAAATAAACCAGAAAAAAAAAAATGGAAATACCAGTGGTTTCACTTTTAGGAGGAATGTAGAAGATCCAAATAGGGATCAGAGGCATCTTTTCCTGTGATGAACAACTGCTGCCCTGAAGAGGTCCTGGCCCCTTCACAGTTCTGTTGTTTTTCTACTGGGGCTTCCTGAAATAGTTTCATAATCTGAATTTCAATCAACATATTGAAGGACACTGAGCACAGCTAATAGTATGGTGGGGTGCTGATGGTGTTGGGGGGCATCGAAAGGGGTTGTGAGGACAGGATCTGAGGAAGCTACCTGCCCCCACACAGATATCCCCAGTTTGATATAAGCCACACCCAGATGGACACACCTGAGGACACTGAGGGGCCACCCCACTTCCCATCCCTAGCCAGGACATCGAAGTCACCAACCCTGCTGCCCTGTGACTCCCCACAGGCCACTGGATGCTGGGACCATTCGTCGACTTTATCTTTTAAACTTTTACCTAATTTAAATAGATTTTATTTTCTAGAACATTTTTAGATTTACAGACAAACTGAAGATAATGCAGAGTTTCTGTCTTTCCAAGCCCAGTTTCCCTTATTATTAATGTCCTACATTTGTATGAACATTTCGTACATTATGAGCCACTATTGACACATGACTTAACTAAAGTCCATTTGGTCCTGATACCCTCAGTCTTTGCCTAATATCATGTATTTCCCAGGACCCCACCCAGGTATCATGTACATTTAGTTTCATGACTCTTCAGCCTCCTCAGTTGTTACAGATCCTCAGAATTTCCTTGGCACATTGGGAGCAGTACTGGCCAGGTCACTTTTATTGTATAAAATGTATAAAATGTATAAAGTGATTTGACAAATGTATACATTGTGAAAAGATCATCATCACCAAATTAACTGGCATGTCCATCATTCACATAGGATTTTTTGGTTTTGGGTAAGAATGCTTAAGATTTGCTCGAGCAAATTTTCAGGTATCTTGCAACTAAGTTTGTATTCTTTGCAAGTCATATATTTTCAGTGTCCCTCAGTTGTGATTTATCTGATTTTTCTGACGCAATAGGCTGAATTATGACTTTTGGAGGAAGACCACAGAGGTCAAGTGCCATTTTCACACATATATTATCACATAATGCACCCCAGGTTACACACTAGCAACAGAGAATTTCACTGACATTTCCAGGGATGAGGAGAGAAACTGGTCTCTTTCCCTGCTTCCTGCCAGCCGCTCTGGCGCCTTTCCTGCCAGACCTGCCACGTGACAGTCAACCACAATTGACCCACCTTAAAATGGCACAAGATGTGGAGAATGAGCAGGAGACAATGGGGGCTGGGGTAAAGAACAGAGCATCAAGATGGGGTTAGGCACAGGGCAGCTTCTCTGCCCCCACTGCTCCTCCCCAGCCAGGAGCTGCCCTGCTCCCTCTCCCCAAGCCTCCACCCCTGCATATTCCTGGGTTCCACTCTCCAGATTTATTCCTTTCCTCAAATTTGTTTTTTATAATTTTTTTTTGATTTATATCTTTTACATCATTGTATATTCCCCATAAAATTCCCACTACCAGTTCACCTATGAACCTTCACCATAGTCCTTGTGCTCCTCTCTCCCTGTTTCAATCCTTTTCCTGCCCTCCCACCCCGAATGCCTCTTATTTATGGTTGTCTGTTAGGTATTTTTGTTTTTGTTGATATTTTTTCTCTGATCCCTTATTTGGTTCTCCTATATTCTCCTATAAGTGAAACTATTTGACATTTTCCTTTTCCCTTCTGACTTATTTCATTGAGCATAATCCCTTCAACTCTGTCCATGTTGCTGCTAATGGCATGAGTTATATTTTTTGATCACTGGGTAGTATTCCATTGTGTATATGTTACCACATCTTCTTGATCCAGTCATCTATTTTTGGGCATTTGGGTAGTTTCCATATCTTACCTATTATAAATAGTGCTGCAAGAAACAGAGGGGTGCAGGTATCTTTTTGAATTAATGTTTTTGTGTCCTTTGCATAGATTCCTAGGAGTGGATTGCTGGGTCATATGGTAGCTCCATTCTTAGTAGTTTGAGAAAACTCCCACACAACTTTCCATAGTGGTTGGACCAGTTGCACTCCCACTAGCAGTGTAGGAGAGTTCCTTTTTCTCCACATCCTCGCCAACATTTGTGGTTTCTTGCTTTTTTAATGTGTGCCATTCTCACCGGTGTAAGGTGGTATCCCATTGTGGTTTTGATTGCATTTCCCTGATTATAAGGATTGTTGAACCTTTTCATATACCTGTTAGTCATTTGCATTTCCTCTTTGGAGAAGTGTCTTTTTAGCTCTTCTGCCAATTTTTTACTGGATTGTATACTTTCTTTTTGTTGAGTCATGTGAGCTATTTATAGAATTTTTTTTTAATGAGTCTCTTATCATTGTATGTGTGCAAAATTTTCTCCCATCAGTAGGGTGTCTCTTGTTTTTGGCTGGTGTCTCTTTTGCTGTACAGAAGCATTTTAGTTTGGTATAATCCCAGTTGTTTATCTTTTCCTTCACTTTCTTTGCTTCACTTTCTTTGACTTTAAAGATATTACTGAGATGTATGTCATGTAGTGTATTGTCTATATTTTCTTCTATATATTTTATGGTTTCAAGTCTTACACTCAGTTCTTTTATCCATTTTGAGTTGTTTTTGTGCATGGTGTGAGGTAGCAGTCTAGCTTCATTCTTTTGCAAGAAACAGTCCAGTTTTCCCAGCACCATTGATTGAACAAATTGTCCCTGTTCCATTGCATATCCTTTTCTCCTTTGTCAAGAATTAGTTGTCCATAATATTTGGGCTTATTTCTGGGTTTCTATTCGTTCATTGGTCTGTGTGTCTATTTTTATTACAGTACCACACTGATTTCATTATTATGGCTTTGTAGTATAGTTTGAAATTAAGGAGTGTGATGCCTCCATTCTCCTTTTCAGTCAGGAGAATTTGGGTGTTCAAGTTGTTTTTTTTTTTTTTTTTGTAGTTTCACATAAATTTCGTTGTTCTATTTATTTGAAGAAATAGAATATTATTGAATTTTTTATTAGAATACCATTGAATCTGTAAATTGCTTTCAGTGGGATGGCCATTTTGATAATGTTAATTCTCTAATCCATGAGCAAGGGATGTCTTTCCATTCTTTGTATCTTTTTCTATTTCCTTTAACAGTGTCTTATAGTTTTCTTTGTGTAGGTCTTTCAACTCTTTGTTAGTTTTATTCCTAAGTATTGATTTTTTTGGTTTCAATTATAAAAGGGATGGTTTTCTTAATTTCTTCTTTAGATTGATTTTTTTGTATATGGAAGGCTACTGATTCTGTGTGTTGATTTTGTATCCTGCTACTTTACTAAACTGGTTGATTATTTAGATTAGTTTTCTGTGGAGTTTTTAGGGTTCTTTATAATATATATTGCTGCAGGGGGCCTTGCTGCCCCAGCCAGATAAGACACTTCAAGCAGCTAAGAAAAAGGGCCTCACACCATGGGGCCGAAGCTCAAAGCGCTCACACCATGGAGCTGAAGATTTAACATCTTTTTGTTTTTTGTTCTTGGTCATATAAAAAAAAAAAACCTCTCAGAAATACATTGGGCAATAAAGTATATGTATAAGAATAATAAGCACATGGCATAGAGAATTACCTGCTTAAAAATTAAACACTTTAAATTTGGGCCTGCCTGACAATGGGAAAGGACGATTATAGTAAGTCCTTCTTTTGCTTTTTTTTTTAGAAGTTTCTTAGGAAAGTTTTAAATGAAGTTAATTGTGTTAAGAAGTTTCTAGGTAGAAAACTCTGTTAGCTGATAGCCAAAAAGCAGCTGGTCTCCGGCTGAAGGCCATATGAATAGAAGAGTCTTTTGATTCTTAGGCTTTAGCTGATAGGAGTGTACCTATGGCTATCGGCTGTCTTAGGTAATTGTCTAAGCTGAAATAATGAGTTTTAGTGTAAGGCTTAGTTTTTTATCTATTAACCTTGAAGGTTACCTTCTTGCTGAGAGGATGTAGCAGCCAAAAGTCTATGGAAAAAGAATGCACTGATTGTTTCTGCTTTGCTTCTATGCATATGATGATGTCATCTCACTGCTTGCTAAAACTGAATAAAGACCTGCTGAGTCCCTCAGTAGAAGATACTTGCACCTCATCAAGTGTCAGTGTCTCCTCACTACCTCATCCCCTTCCCCTTAGCCCTTAAGTGTTCGCCAATGCCGTCTCATCCTTTCAGGGACTCCTGACACGACATTTTGCTGAGGCTGGTCTTCGGCAATATATTATCACCTAGTCTGCAAATAGTGATAGTTTTACTTCTTCCCCTATTTGGATTCCTTGTATGTCTTTTTCTTGTCTTATTGCTCTGGCTAAAAATTCCAGTATTATATTGAAGAGCAGTGGTAAGAGAGGACATCCTTGTCTTGTTTCTGATCTTAAAGGAAAGGCCTTGCACTTTTCACCACTGAAAATAATATTGCTGTGGTTTTGTTGTATATGGCTTTTATCATGTTAAGGTATGTTCCTTATCCAGAGAATTTCAAGGGCCTTCATCATAAATTGATGTTGGGCATTGTAAAATGCTTTCTCAGCATGTATTGATTTGATCATACGGTTTGTATTTTTCCTTTTGTTGATGTGTTGGATTACATTAATCAGTTTCACATGTTGAACCATCCTTTTGCCCCTGGGATAAATCCCACTTGATTGTGGTTTATTATCCCTTTGATGCATTGTTGGATTCTGTTGGTAAGGATTTTGTTGAGGATTTTGCATCAGTGTTTATTAGGGAGATTAGTCTGTGTTGTCTTTATTTGGTTTAGGTATTGGTGTAATATTGGCTTCACAGAACGTATTTGATAGTATTCTTCTTTTTCATTTTTTAAAGAGTTTGTGTAGGACAGGCATTAATTCATTTCTGAATGTTTGGTAGAATTCATGTGTGAAGCCATCCGGGTTTTTGTTTTAGGGGAGGGTTTTGATTACTGCTTCAATTTTGCTGCTTGTAACTGGTCTGTTTAGGTGTTCTATTTCTTCTTTATCTAGCTTTGGACGATAATATAGTTCTAGGAATTTGTCCATCTCTTCTAGATTGTTGAATTTCTTATTTATTCATTTATTTATTTATTCATACAAGCACTGGGTACAATCAGAAGCACAGGAGGGTGAGAGAATTCACCTGAGCCAGAGGGAAGAGCAGAGCAGGCAGAAGGACCGAAGTACACTGCTGAGGGAGCAGCGGGCGGCAGGAGAGGTCTGCGCGCCATGTGGGACCCTCGCCCGGCGGTGGGGGATCAAACTGGCACTGCAGAGGCTGCGGGCAGCTTCGCAACCCAGCTCTCAATCCCTGCGCCCAGATTGTTGAATATCTTTGCAATAATCTCTGATTATTCTTTAATTTCAATGGCATCTGTTGTGATTTCTCCTCTTTCATTTATGATCCTATTTATATGTGTTTTTCTCCTGTCTTTGTGTGCCTGTCTAGGGGTTTGCCTGTTTTATTTTTCGAAGAACCAACTTTTGGCTTCATGATCTTTTGGATTCTTTTTTTAATTTCTATTTCATTTATTTCTGCTTTAATTTTTTTTAGATTTTTTAAAGATTTATTTATTTATTTATACAAGCACTGGGTTCAGTCAGAAGCATGGGAGGATGAGAGAATTCACCAGAGCCAGAGTAGGGAGCAGAACAGGCAGACTGACGAAATGCACTGCTGAGGGAGCAGCGAGCTTGCCAGGAGAGATTTGTGTGCCATGTGGGACCCTCGCTGGTGGCCAGGGATCGAACCTGTGCTGCAGAGGCTGTGGGCAGCTTCGCAGCCCAGCGCTCAACCGCTGCACCACCAGGGAGCCCTCTGCTTTAATTTTATTTTCCTTTCTTGTACTGTTTTAGGTTTGTTGTTGTTTTTTTTTTTTTTTTTCTGTTCTTTTTCTAGTTCTTTAAGATGTGAGATTAGGTTGTTTCTTTGAGTTGTTTCTTGTTTCTTGATGTGAGCCTGTATTGCTATATATTTTCCACTTATTACTGCTTTTGTTGCATGTCATACATTCTGGAAATTGGTGTCCTCATTGACGTTCAACTCAAAGTATTTTTAATTTCTTCTTTGATATCCTCTTTAGTCCAGTGGTCTTCCAGTAGTGTGGATTTCAATCTCCATAAAGTGGAAGGATTCCTTGTTTTCTTTTCATGATTTATTCCTAGTTTGATGCCTTTATGATTGGAATGATTTTGATCTTAATGTATCTGTTGGTGTTTGGTTTGTGGCCCAATATGTGATTGATTCTGGAGATGATCCATGCATGCTTGAGAAAATGTGTACTTGGATATTTTTGGTACAGTGTCCTATAGATATCTGTTAAGCCCACGAGTTCTATGTCTTTATTTAGGGCTCTGATGTATCTGTTATTTTTTGTATCATTAATCTGTCCACTGGTGAGAGTGGGGTGTTGAGGTCTCCTACTATATATGTATTTTCTTTAATATCTGTTTTCAGAGCTGGTAGTAATTGTGTAATATATTTTGGTGCACTTTCATTTGGCAAGTATATGTTGATGAGTTTTATATCTTCTGATGTATGGTCCCTTTTATCATAATGTAGGGTCCATCTATGTCTCTTTTAACTTTTTTTTTTGAAGTCTATGTCATCTAATATAAGTATAGCTGTTCCTGTTCTTTTTGGTCCATTTGCTTATAGGATTGTTTTTCAACCTTTTACTTTCAGTCTATGTTATCTTTTGTAGTTAAATGTGTTTCCTGGAGACAGCAGAAGATTGGATTTTGTTTTTCAATCCAGCCTGTTACCCAATGTCTTTTTAATGATGAGTTTAGTCCATTTACATTTAGAGTTAATATTGATATGTTGGCATCTGTATTTGCCATTTTGTTTGCCTTTTATGATTTTAATTCTTGCTTTATTCTGTTCTTATTCACTCCTCTGTTGGTTTTGACTTTAGGACTTCTTGTAGAAAGTTTTGGTTTGGGGTTTTAGTCATAATGAATTTCTGGAGTCTTTATTTGTCTGAGAAGGACCTTATTTTTTCTTCATAGAGAAAGGAGAGCTTTGCAGGGTAAAGTATTCTTGTTGGCATTTGCTGTCTTGAAATTTTTGAATATGTTATTCCATTCTCTTCTTGCCCATAGTGTTTCTTCAGTGAGGTCTGATGTCAGCCTGATTAGTTTTGCTTTATGGGTTATCTGTTTCTTCCCTCTTGTCAGTTTCATTATTCTCCTTGTCTTGGACTCTTGCAATCTTTACTATTATGTGTCTTGCTGTAGTTTTCTTTTCACTGTGGTAATTTGGTGTTCTTCTCACTTCTTGTATGTCTATATTCATCTCTTTTTTCATGCCTGGGAAGTTCTCTTCGATTATCTCCTTGAATCATTTTTCAGTTTCTTTGTTTCTCTCCTCACCTTCTGGATTCCTATAACTCTTATATTTCCTTTCCTCATGGTGTCTGATAATTGTCAGAGTGTTTCTGCATTCTTTTACCTTCATACTTCTCTTTCCTTTTCTCTTTTCTTTTTATTTCTGTGTCTTCAAGAGTACTGATCCATTCTTCCATTTCATCTATTTGTTTTCATTGCTTTTTCCAGAGTTCTTTAGCTCCTCCATTGATCTTTTGATCTGCATTTCTTTCATTCCTTCTTTATTTTTTTAAAGCTCCTTTTTTTAAAATTTATTTATTTATTTATACAAGCACTGGGTACAGTAAGAAGTGTGGGAGGGTGAGAGAATTCATCAGAGCCAGAGCGGGGAACAGAACAGACAGACTGATGAAATACACTGCTGAGGGGTGCAGTGGGCGAGGCAGGAGAGGTCTGCCACACCATGTGGGACCCTCACTGGCGGCCGGGGATTGAACCAGTGCTGCAGAGACTGTGGACAGCTTCACAGCCCAGCACTCAACTGCTGCACCACCAGAGAAGACCCTCTTTCATTCCTTCTTTACAGACTCAATTTCATTTCAGTGCATTAATTATTTTTCTTATTCATTCTTTTTCTTTCATTTTCTTTATGTTTTCTAATCATGATGATTTTAAGTTCTCTATCTGGCAGGCAGAGACTTCTTCCATGTCATTGTTGTTGAGTTCTGGTGCTGAGTTTATTTTTGTAGTGTGTCTTCTCCTGGGGCTTGCTTGGTTATTTATATTTTTCCATCTCCTGCTTTTTGCTTTCTAATTATTTCTATGTGTTGGGACATTGTGCCACTGGTGCTCGTGGGCATCTCTTGGGGTTTTCCTTCAGGGGTGTCAGAAACTGTTTACTAGACCGAGTCCAGTACTGTTAGCCAAAACTCCATGTGGGTGTTCATGGTGTGGCTGTGTTGCTGAGCGCTGTCCCTTAAGTTTCCCTCCCTCTGTATTTACTCAGTTCCAGAAGAGAGTCTTGGAGTCCCTGCCTTCCAACTTTCAAGTAGTTGGGTGATTTTGTTCTGATCACTAGGTGGTACCAGAGAGAGACTCCTAGTAGACTTTCAGACCTGTGATTTTTCCTAGTAGTTCTCTGGGAAACAGATGGGAGGAGGGGCATACCTCAACACAGGGGTGGTACTCATGCTGGGTGCTATGTCTGCTCTGTGCTTTCCTGGTGCTGTGCCTACAGCTGTGTGGATCCTGTGCCCCGAATTCTGTGCCTTGGCTCTCAGTTCCAGGGCTGTCTGATCCAGTGTGGGTCATTCACCTCAGTGATGGCTCCTACGAGTCTCCCCAAAGTCCTAGGTTGCAAGTGTGGGAACCTGAGCAGACACACTCTGGAGTGTGGTGCCTGCAGTAGTTCCTTTCCATACACTATCCTGCTTGGTCTCTAGTTTGTTCTTGTTTGTTTGTTTTTTTTTCTCCTTTCTGTTGGTCAAAGTGTACCGGCTCTTTGTCTATTATCTTTTTGATGCATTGTTGGATTCTGTTGGCTAATATTTTGTTGAGGATTTTGCTAAGTGTTCATTAGAGTAGTTTTCTTTTTGTGTTGTCCTTGTTTGGTTTTGGTATTAGTGTAATGTTGGCTTCACAAAATGTATTTGGTAGTATCCTTCTCAGTTTTTGAAAAAGTTTGTGTGAGAAAGGCACTAGTTCATTTCTAGACATTTGTTAGAATTCATTGCAAAACATCTGGTCCTGGGCTTTGTTTTTGGGGAGGGTTTTGATTACTGTTTCAATTTCAGTTTTGTTGGAGGACGCCCTGCATAGTGAGCAGAAGGGCTTGACCCAAGTCCCTAAGGCATGTGAAAACACATGTGTCTCAGAGGAAAACCTCTGGGTGACAGGACTTGGTGTTGAGAGCCTGGAAGTGACCTGCATACATCTCCACAGTTTGAGCATAACAAAAATAATGAGCGAACTTCCCAGGCTCTGGCTAGGGGGCGATAAGATTATGTGCGTGAGAACTAACCACCTGGTACCCTACTGTCTGAAGTAAATAGATAATAGCAAGAAACAGACTAATCACTCATACATGTTATCATTATGTGGTATGCTTTAATGTTACACCTGCTGCAATTAAAATAGTATATAATGAGCACTAAGACAATAAAGATTTGCTGCATGCTGGACATGACAGTCCCCCATGTCTGATTTCCCTCACCGTCGTGTCCCAGGTCACGGACTCACTAGAAGTCCCCAAGTTTCACTGCTTGTAGTTGGTCTGTTTAAGTGTTCAATTTCTCCTTTATCTAATTTTGGATTATTGTGTAGTTCTAGGAATTTTTCCATCTCTTCTTGATAATCTCTTATTATTATTTTGATTTCTGCTGCATCTGTTGCAATTTCTCCCCTTTCATTTATGATCCTATTTATTTGTGTTTTCTCCCATTTTTTCTTGTGAACCTGGCTAGGAGCTTATTTATTTTGTTTAGTTTTTCAAAGAAACAACTTTTGGTTTTGTTGATATTTGGATTTTGTTTGAATATGTATTTCATTTATTTCTGCTTTGATTTTTATTATTTCTCTTCTTATACTTGCTTTGGGTTTTTTGTTGTTCTTTTTCTAGTTCTTTGAGATGGAGATTAGGTTGTTTCTTTGAGTTATTTCTTGTTTCTTGATGTGAGCCTGTATTGCTATAAACTTTCCGCTTATTACTGCTTTTGCTGTGTCCCATACATTCTGGAAAGTTGTGTCCTCATTGTCATTCATCTCTAGGTATTTTTTTTATTTCCTTTTTGGTCTCCTCACTAATCCAGTGGTCTTCTAATAGTGTGGATTTTAGTCTCCATGAAGTGTGTGTAGGGGGTTCCTTTCTTCTTTTCATAGTTTATATCTAGTTTGATGCATTTATGATCAGAGAAGACATAATTTTTATTTCAATGTATCTGTTGAGGTTTGTCTTGTGGCCCAATATGTGATCAATCCTGGAATATGATCCTGTGCACTTGAGAAAATGTATACTCAGATCTTTTAAGGTGTAGTGTCCTATCGATGTCTGTTAAGACCATGAGGTTTCTGTCCTTATTTAGATCTGGAGTGTCCTTACTTATTTGTGTCTTGTTTATCTGTCCATTGGTGAGAATGGGGTGTTGAAGTCTCCTACTGCATATATGTATTCTCTAATATCTGTTTTCAGGGCTGATAACAATTGTCTGATATATTTTCATGTTCCTTCATTTTAGTGAGTATATGTTGTTGAATGTTATGTCTTGCTAATGTTTTTGTCCCCTTATCATAATGTAGTGTCCATCTATGTCTCTTTTTACCTTTTTATTTTGAAGTCTATTTTATCTGATATAAGTATAGCTGTTCCTGCCTTTTTTTTTTTTTTTGGTCTATTTACTTGTAGGATTATTTTCCAGCCTTTTACTTTCAATCTATACTTATATTTTGTGCTTAAATGTGTTCCTGTAGACAGCAGAAGTTGGGTTCTGTTTTTTTAATCCGCCTGCTACTCTGTGTCTTTTTATTGATGAGTTTAGTCCATTTACATTTAGAGTTTAATGTTGATACACTGGTGTCTGCACTTGCCATTTCTTTGCCTTTTGTGATTCTATTCCTTACCTTATTCTGTTCTTCCTATTCATTCCTCTGTTAGTTTTGGCTGTAGGGCTTCTTATAGTATATTTCACAGTGGAGGATTAATCATAATGAATTTCTGGAGATTCAGTTTGTTGAGAAGATACTTATTTTTCCTTCATAGAGGAAGGAGAGCTTTATGGGGTACATTTTTCTTCACTGAAATTTGTTGACTTGGAGTTTGTTAAACATGTCCCTCCATTCTCTTCTTGCCCGTAGTGTTTCTTTGGAGAAGTCTGATATCAGTCTCATTGGTTTGTTTGCCTTATAGGTTATCTGTTTCTTTGCCCTTGTCATTTTCATTTTTGTTCCTTGTCTTGGATTCTTGGAAACTTTACTATTTTGTGTCTGTTGTAATTTTCCTTTTGTTGTGGTAATTTGGGATTTTTCTGGCTTCCTGGATATCCACTTTCATTTCTTTCTTCATGCAAGGGAAGTTTTTCCTATTATCTCCTTGAATAGCTTCTTGGTTCCTTTGTCTCTCTCTCTCTCCTTCTGGGATTCCTATAAGTCTTATATTTTTTCCACATGGTGTCAAGTTGTTCTCAAAGTGTTTTTTCATTATTTTTCCTTTGCACTTCTCTTTCCTTTACTTTTTTGGTTCTTTCTATGTCTATATCTTCAGAGTACTGATTCATTCTTCCATTTATTCTATTCTATTTTTGTGGCTTTTCCCAGAATTCTTGGAGCTCTTATACTAATCTTTGGATATCTTCCGCTTCCTTCAACTTCTTCTTAGGAATTCATTCTCATTCCTCTGTTCATTGTTTATGTTTTTCTTCTTTCTACATTTTATTTTAATTCTTTAAGTGTTTTCATTATGGCAATTCTGAATACTTTTTTCTTCTAGGCAAAGATATTCTTCTATGTTCATATTACTGGGCTCTGGAGGTAACTTTCTTTCTGGTATATTGTTCCCAGAAAGGCCATTTTGATCACTTGTGTTTTTTTTTTCTTCCTATTGTTTATCCAGAGCCACCTGGAGCATGCGTCGTGTTGCGCATGCGCGCGATAAGTTAGTTTCGAGTTACTGTTTCACCTTCTGAGAAACCACTGCGTTTTCCTGTAAATCATGTGGGACTGGGAGGTACGATGGGAGGAGGGTATAAGAAGGGAACCACAGGAGAGAGAAGGGAGACTGCGTAGAGGATAAGGAGAAGAGACTGTGTAGAGGATAAGGCGAGGAGACTCGAGAAGGAGACTGCGGAAAGGATACTGCGTAGAGACTTCGAGAGAGGATACTGAGAGAGGTTACTGTGAGAGGAGCAGGAGAAGGCCAGGGAAGGTAGAAAGACAGGGAAAAGAAAAACATGTAAAGTAAGAGCAGGTAAAGGAAAAATAAAGAAGCAACCGCTAGTGCAAGTCGTCTCAAGCCCCTCATTTCAATCCTCAGCCCTTCTCTTTTCGTGCCTCCGAATTCGCGGGTCGGGACAATTGTTTGCCTTCAGTTTTTCTCTGTTCGTAGTGCACCACTACCACTGGTGCTGGTGGGCATGACTTCTGATTTCTTTTGCTGAGGTATGGATGTGTATGCCTTGTGTCTGAGCCACTGTGGTGGGTGAGTAAAGGTTTAGCTGGGGGTTCTTGTATTTTCCCCTCTGTTGTTTTCAGCTGTACTCCTGCTCTAGACAGGTGGTACTTCTGACATTCTTCCCAGGGTGTTGGGGGCTACCAGATTTGGGAGTTGGGGTGATCCTGAAGTTCCCACTTGGGTGCATGTCTGGGCAGTTTCTATTGTGGAAGATGTTGTTTTAAGTGTGATTTGGTCCAGAAGCCCCTGATTTTTTGGCCCCCACTATGTAGGATGGGCTCTAACATCTCAGCTGTGGTAGTTAAGAGTTTTGTGTGGAGTGTTGCACCTCCAGGCACACGCTGAGGCCAAGTCCACTGGAAGGTTGGGTGGGATGTACTTCTCTGTTAAGCTGCTTGGTCACTTTGAAAAATACAGGGATCAAAAGAGAATGAAGAGTGAAAGAAGAGATAAAAGCAAAGAAGAGGATGATATGGAAATGTAAAAGGAATGAAGGTGAGAGAAGAAAGGGGCAAGATAGGGGAAGAGGAAACAGAGAGAGGAGGAGGAAGGGAAGTAACAGAAAGAGGAGAGAAAATGGTTATAACAATGTTAAAGCAGAGAAAGGAGAAAAAGGAGGAAACATAAACAGAGGTAGTAAAGAAGGAAGGGCACAAGAGACCACCAAATGACCAACAAACAAACAACATACAGGTGGGGGAGAATTGCTTCTCAAACCTCTGATGGCTCTCAGTGAGCTGCCATTGCTGTTTTAGTCTGGTCCGCTAGGGGTCGCGGTAGGGCTGGGTAGGACAGTCTTCCCAGGGTCCGCTATCTCCCTTGTGGTGTATTGAGGGAGGGTAAAGAAGGCGCACTGAGAGGCGAGGCATGAACTGTGAACAGTCTCTGATAATCTCCACTGCAGATGTGGATGTGGGTGATTGGCCCTCTTTCTGGGTCCCTGAGTTTGTTGGGCAAGTGTGGGGGCTCCTGAGGCCTCCTTCTGCCTGAGGGCTTGGGGTATCTAGAGGACCCCAATGTAGGGACCAGCCCTAGGAGGCTCCACCTGACGCCCCTCCCGCTGGTAGATGCTAACACTTAAATGATATGTCCTTCCTGGAAAAACCTCAGCTACAGCCTCCAGGTTTGGGGTTGTAGGTGGTTGGTGATTTTGTGCTGATCACTAGTGGCGCCAGAGACATCTCCTAGTAAACCTTCAGAACTGTGCTTTTTCCCCTTCCAGGTCTCCAAAACGTTAGGGGTGAGGGGAGCACCACAACAAAGGGGCTCGCACTCAGCGCTGTGCCTGCCCAGATGCCCTCTCAGCCCACCTGTCACCTTCCAGAGTTATCAGGTGTCTCAGGATTCTCCCGTGGCCTCCAAGCTTTTCTCCTTCTTTACTTTTCCTGGGTGAGGTGGGCCGGTTCGGCTCTGTGGGTGGGGGAGGGGAGGATTCCTGATTGAGAATTCTCCTCCTCCCTTTCCCTGTCGCTCTCGCTTTCCCTCTGCTTCTTGGATCACCAGCTTTGTCCAACATGCCTGGGGCCCACCAGGAACTCGTTATTTCTCCCTATCATTTGTTTTTATGGGAGAATTTAATCCCAGTGTCCCTTCTCCGCCATGTTGGTGACGTCCTCTTCATTCTAAAGTTTTACAAAAATTGGTGCTGTTTCAAATTTGCAAGTGTGGACGCCATCACTTCTGGACTTAGTTAATACAGGCATACAAACACATTCTCCACTGCGCTTCTCCTTCGTTCAAGTGAAAGGTTGCTTGGCTGAAGCTGACAATCCTCACAAATACTGTCAAAGATAGTTTCCTAAGCAGAGTTCAGAGCCACATGGGAAAAATGCTGCAGGGAATGAACTAAACCGGTGGGTCTCCAAGGGCTGTCCCAGGCGAGCAACCTTCACATCAGTGGGGAACTGGTTAAAAATGCTCCTCAATTTTTTTTGAAAAACTGCCCTAACAGCCTGAGCTCATCTCCCTCTAAGATGCAGATTAATTCTTTCCCAGTGCTGTGTGAAGCTCGCCTGCTGAGATGTGGGGCTCCTGACCTTGTCCATGGAGAGTATCAGGGGCAGACAGGTTGGCTTTGTCTTGCTCCTGGAGAAAAGCCTGACGACCCTCACAGGCTGGAGTTGTGTGGGCAGCAGAGAGGACAAAACACTGGGGTGGCTCTGCCTGTGTGGGTTCAGGGTGCAGGGGGGGTAGAGTGGAAGGAGTAAGGGGGAGGCAGATCAGAACTGGGAGGAACAGGGAATCTGCCTGAAAAATGCAGCTGGGCCCTTACCACAGAGGGAGAGGAAGAAGGAGCCTGCAGGGGTGCCCACCCTACGCTGGGCTTGGGTACCTTCCCCACAGAATCCCACCTCTCAGCCAGCCAGTCCCTAACCACCGTGTACAGGGATGTACAACCTTGCTCCAGGAGACGCAACCAAAAAGGCGCCTGTGTTGTTGGTGTGAAAGAAGCTGCACAGGAGAGACCCCAACTCTGTGATTTCCCTTGTGGAACCCCCAAAACAGGCAAAGCTAAGCCAGCGTGCTCCTGGATGCCTGCTGAGGTGGTCAGATGGCGGAAGAAGCAAGACATGGTTGTTACTGGACAGGGGACCCATGATTGTAGGGAACACACAGAGACCCCTGGTGTGCTCCTCTCCAGACTTGCAGTGCTCATGTTGGGTGTTTATAATAAATCATTAAGTTTTACAATTACTATGTTTTTCTGTGAATTATTTTCACAATTAGAAGGTCTTTAACAAAAGAATATTGAGGCTAGCTCTTGAATATTAACTGTTTCTATTATTGGGGTTTTCATTAGGCTCTATCACAGATGTGGTTACTGAGGCACATATATGAGCATTTTGCAGTTCTTTGTGCACTCCCATCACAGAGCCTTACACATTACAGAGTCACTGTGTGATTTGCGTTTTCTAAAAACTCTAGTGAGTTACTACATGTCCCTTGTCAGCTAGCTGCTCACACTTCTATTTGGGGCTTATATGTATCTGTAAGATACAGATATATAGATCTTTGAATATCACCCATGGGGAAATCCTCCATGTGTGGAACGTGATCCTCAGCATTTTGCAGGGAAGAAAAGTTTCTATAAGAAGCTACTGAAGATGCCAAGGGGCTAGGGTCATGGAGGGAGAGCCAGGGCCCTCTTCTGGACCCTATGACAATGGTCCCCTCCCCAGGCTGCAGATACAGAGCTGTACATCCTTCCATTGATGGCATCATCCTGCTCCAGGAAGAGGCACCGGCAACACCGGGGACACTGAGTCAGCTGCCTGGGGCAGCAGGCACAGTGGGGCCGCAGACAGACAACATATAAGACAACAGAGGCACAGGGCTGGATGTAATGCCCACAGTGACAGTGCAGACAACACAAAGGCAGGGTGGGGACAGGACACCTGAACTGTAGAAGGGAGCTTGCAGAGGGATCTGTGGGGTAGAGGGAGCTGAAGACCTGAGAGACAGAGAAGTGCCTGGTCTGGGTGAAATGCAGCATGTTGGAGAATCTGCAGGGACTGGGAGCCATGCAGAGGCTGGAGAGGCTGTGGCTGCCACGCTCAGTTGAGCTTCACCTCCTGAGTGGCATTTCC
>NW_023605305.1:75030112-75080782 GCF_014898055.3 Talpa occidentalis | reverse complement strand
GCCTAGCTAGAGATTTGTCTATTTTGTTTATTTTCTAGAAGAAACAGCTTTTGGTTTCATTGATCTTTTGGATTTTTTTTTTTTTACTTTCTAGTTCATTTATTTCTGCTTTGATTTTTATTATTCCTTTTCTTATTCTGGTTTTTGGGAGTTTTTCTGTTGTTCTTTTGCCAGTTCTTTGAGATGGGAGATTAGTTTTTTCTTAGAGTTTTCTTGTTTCTTGATGTGAGCCCGTAATGCTATATATTTTCCTCTTATTACTGCTTTTACTGTGCCCCCATACATTCTGAAAAGTTGGTCTCTAGCTGCAGGCCATATAGATAGAGGAGACTCCTGATATTGTAGCCTTGGCGGATAGGGATGTACCAAGGACTATTAGCTGTCTTAGGTAGTTGTTTAGCTGAAATAATGAGTCTAAGTTTTAATTATCTATTAACTTTAAGGTTGTTTCTTTTCTCAAAACACATAGGCGCCAAAATGTCTATGGGAAAGGAATGTACTGATTGTTTCTGTCTTGCTTCTATGCATATGATGATGTCATCTCACCACTTGCCTTAATGTATAAATAAAGACCCGCTAAGACCCTCAGCAGGAGATACTTGCACCAAAAAAGAGTGTCTGTGTCTGCCTCACTCACCTCCCCTCAGCTCTTAAGTTTCACTGAAGCTGTCTCATCCTTTCAGGGACTCCTGACCCGACATTCTGCTGAAAGCTGGTCTCCAGCACTTCTCTTTCCTTTTCTTTTTTGGTTCTTTTTATATGCATATCTTTGAGAGGACTGATTTCATTTCATCAATTCTGTTTTCATTGCTTTTCCTAGAGTTCTTTAGCTCCACTCCTCCATTAATCTTTTAATCTCCTGAGTTTCCTTCACTCTATTCTTCAGTTCATTAATTATATGGTTTCATATCATTCTTTTCCTTTTCATCTTCTTTATGTTTTTTAATCATGGTGATTTTAAATTCTCTATCTGGCAGGCAGGGAAGTTCTTCCATGTCATTGTTGTTGAGTTCTGGGAGCTGATTTTCTATTTGTGGTGTGTCCTTCCCCCGAGGGCTTCTTAGGTATTTGTATTTTTTCCTTCTCCCTGTTGTTTGTTTTCTAATTTGTTCTATAATTTGGGCCACTGAACACGGGCATCTCTTTGGGGTGCACCTTCTGGGACATTGGGAACTTGTGGCCGAGTCCAGCACTGTTACACACAGATTCCACAAAGGTAGTGATACTGTGGATGGGTTGATGGGCACTGTCCCTGAAGATCGCCAAGTCTCTGTATGCTGCTGCTCCCTTTCCCTAACTGCCTGTATAACCTTTGTTTGCTGAGCCCTCCCTCTGACTTTACTCAGTTCCAGTATGGGATTGCAGGGTTATGGGCTTGCAACAGCCCTACCAGCAGGCCCCCACTTAACTAGGACCCACAGATCACCTTGATAGGGGAGGACACTCTCTTCAGTTCTCAAGGGGGGGGTCACAAGCCTCCAGCAGACTTGTGCAGGCTCACGCTTTCCTACTTACCTTTGTTTGCAGAGCCCTCCTTCTCTTTACTCAATTCCAGAAGAGTATTGCTGGGTTGCTGGCTTCCAACAGCCCCACTGGCAGGCCCACACTTGCCTGGGACCCACAGAGCCCTCCCTCTTTCATAAGTGACCAGTTCTTTAAATCCAGCTACTTCGCTCCAAGCTAATACACAAAGCCTTGAAGATGGGACTCTAACCCATGAGTATCTGGAGACTATTGAGACTGTGTATGCTAACAGACAAGATTTATCTGACCAACATCTGCCAGATCCAGACTGAGAGCTGTTTGCAGATGGGAGCAGCTTTATGAACTAGGGCTGCCAATGGCAGGATATGCAGTGAGAACACTTAAAAAGATTATAGAAACCAAGGCCCTTCCAGCAGGGACATCAGCACAGAAAACTGAACTGATAATTTTGACCCAAGCCCTATAACTCTCTGACAGTAAAAGGGCAAATGTCTTTACTCACTCTAGTTATTCATGATTCTCCATAGGCATGGAGATATTTGGAAAGAGAGGGGACTCCTTACAGCCAACAAGAAGGATGTTAAGCACCCACTAGAAATCCTGGCATTATTAAAAGTAGTAATCCTACCATCAGCAGTGGCAATGATGCTTTGTCCTGGCCACTAATGGGAAAGATCTGAAATTAGAGAGGGCAACAGAATAGCTGGCCATGAGACTTAGGCCACTGCTCATTCTCCTCTCCAAGGTGCACTAATCCCTCTCATGGACCTGTTTTAGTATGTTTCCATATATACTGACCAAGATGTGACATGGGTTCAAGAATGAGGATTTGATTATTTTGACCCCATTTCAACTTGGCGACTGAACTCTCATGGCATGATTCTCTCCCCAGAGGCCCTAGTCTACCCAGTATTAAAACTTGTACATGAGGGGAGTCCCCTTCATGTACATGGGTTGCTGGAGAGATGGGTTGCTGTAATCTATATAGCCATATTTAAGGGGCCCCAATATGCATGAGGTAGCTCAACAAATCACCAAATGTTGAAAGATTTGTGCCAAGAATAACCCTAAGACTGACTCACACCAAAAGTCAATGGGGTTCAATATCAGAGCAAGTACCCTCTGAGGACTGGCCAGTGGAGTTTACACAGTGCCCAGGACTACTGGCAACTATAGGTATCTACTAGTTTTTGTAGGTACTGTCTCGGGTGGATGGACGTATTCCCCACCAAGACAGAAAAGGTTTCAGAGTTTGCAGTACAATTGTTACAGGAAATAACTCCTTGTTTTGGACTGCCTTTCAGAGTGACAATGGGACTGCATTTGTCTCTGAAGTTAACCAGAAGATAAGCTGCACCTTACAAGTAACTTGGAAATTGCATGCTGCCTGGAGGTTATAATCTTCCAGTCAAACAGAAAGAATGAATCACACACTGAAAAAGACCTTGGCAAAACTATGCCAAGAAACGCACCTATGTTGGGACCAGGTATTATCCCTTGCCATCCATTGTATTATAGTGACAACCTAGAAGTGGACTACAGTTAAGCCCCCTTGAAATTGTCTATGGGAGACCCTTCCAGGCCTTGGTTTTAAATGCCACACCAGAAACTGAACAAGAGTGCAGAATCAAACAATACATAAAGCACATCCAAAAGATTTGGGCAGACAAGCATTATTTTGCTCTCTACATTTTTCTCTGCCTCCAGATGAACCATTGCATCTGTTCAGATCTGGGGGTCAAGTCTCACTTAAGACCTGGCAGAGTGGAGGTGCTCAAACCCAGTTGTCTAAGAAATGTTCTGGTCCTCATAACCAAACACACATTTTTGAATGTTGCAGGTATAAAACCTTGGGTAAATTAATCTAGAGTAAAGAAGTCTCTGAAAAATTACCTGAAGACCATAACTTACTGGGCTTTTACATCTGTTGAGGACTTGAAATATTTCTTTAAAAGAAAGAAAAAGGTCTAATCTTTCTCTTTTGGAAATGTGGACTGGATTTAAAACAGCTGTTTAAAAACTGATACAACTGTTATTGCTTTAATTGTTATGGTCTTGTCCTCCTGGTCTACCTTTTGTGTTCTGTAATATTGTTGCAGTCTCTGAAGAAAGAAAAGGAAGTCTCCATTCCTAGCCTCCAAATAAAAAAGATAGAAGGACCAGAAGCCAATATCTAAGGATGGAAGAGAATCCAAAGACTTTGTCAGAGATTGGGCCTCCATTCCAATCTCTGACGTCACCAGAAAAGAGCACCAAAAGCACCAGGCTTGGTATCTCAAACACCTATTTATTGTTGGTGTAGTCCAACAACTCACAAAGTGCTGTTAACACTTGGTGTCTCTGATGCTGCCTCTGGGTGACCAGTGGTGACCATCACTACTGGCCACTGCTATCCAGTTCTGTTGACAAATGACCAGTACTGTGCTTGTACTTCTGGTGGACACTATCTGGAGTGAGATAGCCAACACTTGTGGCTACAGTAAGCTCTTTGATTCCCCTGTTTATAAAATAAACACCATTGTTGTTGTTCCTGGAAACTGAGATGTCTTCAATTGTGTGCATGTGTGAGACCCCATAGACAGTGACCTGTTCTCTATTGGGCACTGTCCTTTAATAGTCTATAGCCCCCCTGTTGTATAAGTATTGTATTTCTATAGACCTTGGTTCTGGATTTTGGACTTTTGGCTGCTCTATTGTCCAAGCATCCACTCCACCCTGTTTCAAAAGCTGTAATAAGAGGAATTTATATAGTAATACAGGCCCACATCAAGAAGCAAAAAAGAACCCAAAGAAACAACCTAATCTCCCATCATAAGAACTAGAAAAGGAACAACAAAAAACCCAAAAGCCAGTAGAAGAAATGAAATAATAAAAATTAAAGCAAAATAAATGAAATAGAAATTAAAACACACCCCAAAAGATTGAGGAACCAGGGCGTCCCCTGGTGGTGCAGCAGTTGAGTGCTGGTCTGAGAAGCTGCCCACAGCTTCTGCAGCACCGGTTCAATGCCTGGTCACCGGTGAGGGTCCCACATGGCACGCAGACCTCTCCTGCCGCCCGCTGCTCCCCTCAGCAGTGTACTTAGTCAGTCTGCCTGTTCTTCTCCCCGCTCTGCTCTGGTGAATTCTCTTGCCCTCCTGTGCTTCTGACTGTACCCAGTGCTTGCATAAATAAATAAATAATTTAAAAAGAGAACTTTCTTTAAAAAAAAAAGATTGAGGAACCAAAAACTGGTCTTTGAAAAAATAGACAAACCACAAGCTAGGCTCACAAAGAAAAAAATGGCTAAAACTCAAATAAATAGGATCCTAAATTAAAAGGGAGAAATTGCAAACATCCAGCAGAAATCCAGAAGATAGTTAGAGATTACTATGGACATTTATATACAAACAAGTTCAACAATCTAGATGAAATGAACAAATTCTTAGAACTATACAATCACCCAAAGCTGAATAAAGAAGAAATAGAAAACAAACTAATTATAAGCAGCAAAATGGAACCAGTCATCAAAATCCTCTCAAAAACAAAAGCTCAAGATCAGATGATTTCACAAGTGAGTTCTACTAAACATTCAAAGATGAGCTAATGCTTATCTTATAAAAACTCTTTTAAAAAATTGAGAAAGAAGGAATACATTTACAAAGCCAATGTTAACACTAATACCAAAACCAAATAATGACAACACTAAAAAAGAAAACTACAGACTAATCTCCCTAATGAGCACAGATATAAAAATACTCAATAAATCTTAGCAAACCAAATCCAACAATGCATCATAAGGATAATAAACAATTACCAAGTGGAATTTATTCCAGGGTCATAAAGATGGTTCAACATATGAAAATCAATTCATGTAATACACTACATGAACAAAGAGAAAAGTAAAACCATATAATTACATCAAATAGATGCTGAGGAAGCATTTGATAAAGTTGAATTCCATTTATGGTAAAGGTCTTTGAAATACCTAGGATAAAAGGAACTTACCTTAACATAACAAAAGTCATATATGACAAACCCACAGCTAAAATCATTTTTAATGGTGAAAAACTGAAAGCCTTTCCTTTAAGTCCTGGAACTCTCACCACTGCCTTTCAATATAATACTGGAAGTCCTAGCTAGGGTAATTAGGAAAGAGAAAGACAGACAAGGACTCCAAATAGGGAAAGAAGAAACAAAACTATCGTTATTTGCAGATGATATAATAATATATAGAAATAACCCTAAAAATCCACAGAAAAACTAATTAAAATGATTAACCAGTTCAGTTCAGTAGCAGGTTGTAAAATCAAGACACAAAAAATATCAGTAGCCTTCCTAAATGCAAACAATCATTCTGAAGAGGAAGAAACTAAGAAAATAACCCCATTTACTGGATTAAAGAACTAGACATAAGACCTGAAACCATAAAGTACATAGAAGGAAATATAGGCGAAACACTACATGATATTCACATCAAAGACATCTTTACAGACACATCACCCAAAGCAGTGATAGTGAAGGCAAAGATAAACAGCTGGGACTACATCAAATTAAAGAGCTTCTGCACGGCAAAAGAGACAATAACAAAAACAAAGAGAAACCCCACCAACTGGGAGAACATTTTTGCACACAACACAATGATAAAGGACTGATCACAAAAATCTGCAAAAAGCTGATGAGACTCAACAACAAAGAAAATAATCCTGTCAAAAAACGGGCAGAAGAGCTAAAAAGAAATTTCTCTGAAGAGGAAATGCAAATGGCCAACAGGCATATGAAAAAATGTTCAACATCACTTGTAATCAGGGAAATGCAAATCAAAACTACCATGAGATACCATCTTACACCAGTGAGAATGGCACACATTAAAAAAACTAGCAACAAGAAATGTTGGCGAGGGTGTGGAGAAAAAGGAACTCTCCTGCACTGCTGGTGGGAGTGCAAACTGGTCCAACCACTATGGAGAGCTGTGTGGAGATTTCTGGACCTACTAAACATAGAGCTTCCATATGATCCACCAATTCCACTCCTAGGGATTTACCCAAAGGACACAGAAACATCAATTCCAAAGAACACCTGCACCCCTATGTTTATAGCAGCACTATTTACAATAGCTAAGCTTTGGAAACAGCCCAAATGCCCAAAAATAGATGACTGGATCAAGAAGATGTGGTACATATACACCAATGGAATATTACTCAGCAATCAAAAAAGATAAACACATGCAATTTGCAGCAACATGGATGGAGCTGGAAGGGATCATGCTCAGCGAAATAAGCCAGAAAGAAAAAGAAAAATACCGGATGGTCTCACTCATAGCAGGAATCTAGAAAACTTAAATAAGGGACCAGGAAAATGAATAACTATAAGAAAGTGAAAATCAAAATCAACAAAAACTATGAACCAGAGACACTTTTTGGGGGGTGGGGGGTGGGAGGGGAGGGATTGGGGTCAAAATGGGGGGGTTGCAATTGTATGGGGAATATAAAAATAAAATCTATTATTTAAAAAAAAACCTGATATAGTATATCCTTAAAAAAAATAAATAACCCCATTTACAATTGTACCATAAAATTAAATACTTGGGAGTAGACCTAACAAAGGAGGTGAAAGACCTATATAAATAGGAAAACTACAGAATACAATGGAAAGAAGTAGAAGAAGACACAAGAAATGGAAAGACAATGTTATTGATTCTATGCTTTTTGTCTTTGGCTATCGAGCGCAAAAAATAATATCTAAAAAACTCTCTGTACTAATACACAATTCTGATGAACACAAGGATATTCAGAGTTGTACGGTAGAGGTTCATTTTCAAAAGATAATTGATAAGGTAAGGGGTTTTTGACTATTTAGCTTATTGGCAACTTTCAAGTAAGGGGCATGAAGGATTTCAAAACATTACACTTTTTTTGGACTTAATTTGGATTTTAAAAATTAGTCTATGATTAAAGCAGAACAGATGTTGATTTCTCTACCTCCGTGGTCATATTTTCTTTTGAAAGTGGTGGTGGCGATTGTTAACAACCATGAAAAAAACAAAGGTTAGTTCAAACTGAATGGTGTATATGAGGGGCAGAGCACAATGTAGTAGAGAGACGTAACTGTTAGAATCCCAAATCCCATTAGTTTTTTGTTATAATCTATGAGACTGTTTTTTATAAAGCCAACATATAATACCTCTTTATAGGCTTGTTTATGATTATCCATCTAAAATACGTGCTATTAAGCATTTGATAGTTTTGTGTTTATGACATTGACCTTATTAGGATATTGCAAAAGATGAGCAATGGGATGTCAAATTAAGGTTAGCTTATGAAGAGTCTTCAAAGTAATGTTAAGGATATGAGATGGAGGAAGCATCTGTTAAGACAATTTTCAACTAAGGAATAATTTGGTTAAAAGAATAGTTAGCGGTAGTTATATGGGATATGTTAAAGACAAAAAGAGACTAAGATTAGCCTGGCTGATCTGGACTGTGCACTCATTTGTATGGGAGTTGAAAAGTGCCTACACAGTAGACCTGAAAAACTCCAGAGATATTTTGGGGCGAATAATGTATAGCTTTTGTGGATTTTAATGGTCAAGTGTATAAAACCTTAAAGTTAGTCAGGGATTCTTTGTGAATCCCTGAGTCAGTGATGATTTGATAGGAAAAATAAATCCTAATTTTACTGCCTTTGATAATTGCTGTAAATAAGGTAGGTCTGATGATTGATAAGAAGGAAATTTTAAATAACTCAATAAAGGGACTTTAACTTTAAATGTAGTTAAATCTAACCATTCCCCATTCAAAACAAATATTTGACTTAAAATAGGTTGTATAGTGAAGAAAAAGCATAATGAACAACTGCAGAGTAGACTTAAAACTAGAGATTTATATGTACTATGAAAATAGTACACAGGATAAATAAGTGGTTTGAAAAGAGATTAGTGTCATAAGAAATATTTAATTGATGGCTGCCAATACTTTGGCCACTTCTCATGAAATTAACAGGTCCTAATTGTAAAGAGAAACTGGTGCAATTGGAAAGGAGTAGATTGTAGTAATTTTGGAAAGTATAACCAAGTCTTATCTTTCTGGTTCAAATCATGTACTGACAATCATTATATAATAATTCAGGTGGTCTGAGAAGAGAACCCTCATATTCTGTCCCACAATTGCATACCATAAGAAGATATGTTTATTCTTAAGTTCAAAAAATAGAATTGTAATTAGAATTAAAGGCTACACTTGCAATTCTTTAAGGTCAAAGTTAAATTTAATTTTCATTAGGGGCCTCCGCGGTGGCGCAGCGGTTGAGCGCTGGGTTACAAGGCTGCCTGCAGCCTCTACAGCGCTGGTTCATTCGCCGGCCGCTGGCGAGGGTCCCACAAAAAAAAAAAAGAAAAGAAAAAAGAAACATGAATTTGTGTAGATAATGTATAACTACTTAGAGAATATTATTTAAAATTAATAAATTGGATACAGGCACAGGACAGGTAGTAATAAAAACTTTCATAATATAAGCCCCAGAACAGTTATCTTACTGAAACTCTAGCTTAACACAGAAAAAATAGGAAGTGAGGAAGGGGAACACTAAAAACAGTTTAGGTTTTGAAGAGAGAGAAGATAACACCAGTTGAGAAATATTGAAGAAATGTCCATTCTTAAAGTCTGGAAAGAAGAAATAACTACACTAGAGTCTCAGATAGGGCCCTCTATATATAAGTGACAGGAAATCCAATTCAAATTATCTTGAGGGAAAAACTAGCTCCCATAACTAAAAAGTCAGGTGAGTATAATGTATGAGGTAGGAAAGGAAGGATTTAGTGTGCAGACAGACAGCAAGATTTGGTTTCTTTCTTTGCTCTGCTGTGTATTTCATTGTCTTGCCATTATTCTCAGCCTCCTCATAGTGACCTTGCCCCACCAGAGCTTTCTTGTCTTTCTGTATAAAGTAGCTACAGTAACTCCAGCTTCAAATTTCTAAAATTAACACTGGAGTTAAGAAGAATTATTTTTCCACATTTTTTTATTGAATAAAATCCCTGGACTACTTTTGAAATAGTCTCTGTGCAGATGGATTGGAATTCTCTAATTGACTTAAGTCTGGGTCTCATGCTGTCTCCACCTGGGCTGTAGAATAAATACGCAAGAAGAAATTCTTTGTAGCTAGGAAAAGAGTGAAAAGATGACAAAGTAACAATTTTCACTGCTTTACCAAATATTTTACCACGGGAGAAAGCATAGTAGCTAGAAGATAATTTAGGTAAGAATTCCAACAAGAGTGCAAAAGAGGCAGCTAGCAGAGATTGAGAATGGTGAACCTATGAAAATATTAATACATTTTAGGTTTTTTAAATGCATAAAGAGGAAAACAAAATTGGGCCATAATGCTATCACAAATAATCCTATATTAAATATATACTTGATAAATAAAATATGTTAAAAATTTAAGATAGTACAGAAACGTGAATTTAGAATTAAAGCTTCCTTTCGTACCTCATGAAGGTCTCTGTTTTCTTGCATATCTTTCCAGAAAAATATTCAATTTTTTTAAAAAGATTTATTTTATTTATGCATATAAGAGCTGGGGTTTAGGCCAGAGGAATGGGGAGGGGGTGAAAAGATCTTGGCCTTTTTATTGCCAGAGAAAAGGATGGGTTAAACTGAATAATGGATTTTGGGCTTTAGGGAGAGTGAGATCTTGCTCTTGAGTGGCATCCTGCAGCCTGCTCTACAACTCCTGTTTCCTTTCTTTATCACTGTGGTGGTGCTGACACAACATGAGTGAAACACGGCATGTTGGAGACTCTACAGGGACCGGGGAGGCCGTGGTTGCCACACTCAGCTGAGCGTCCCCTCCTAAGTGGCATGTCCCAAAGCAAGTGATGATTCAGAAGACTGAGTTAACAGGAGCTCAGGAGTTGCTTTGATTTAAAAGGAAAAAGAGGAAAATATGTTGTGAAATACAAGCTTAAAGAATTGAGCTGATGTTCCCACCGAGGAGGGACTCTGAACATCTCAGAGATGAAGATCTATCCACAGTAGTTCCCGAATTTATCAGACTTTTGAAACCTTCTCCACATTTTGAGGAGTGTTTTTCAGAATTGATGTTCCAGAGATCACACTGAGAATTGCTGAAACAGGTGAAGTGAGGCCACTGTGTGGATACAGAGGGTGACAGGAACCAAGCTATGCTGTGTGGCCCCTGGTTCCTCACTTCTTACTGCTCTCCCCACCTGGGAGCGCTCACCTGCAACAAGGTCCTCTCCTGGTCACAGGAGCACAACCAGTTTTCCTCATACAATGCAAGCATCATGGTGGACCTATGTCTTAGCCTGCTCGGGATGCCATATGGAGTAGCATAGGTTGGGTGTCTGAAGAAACAGGTTAATTTTTCTGTTCAGGATGCTGGGAGTCTACCATCAAGATGCTGGCTGATTTGCTTCTTATTGAGCACTCTATTCCTGCCCCATAGCTGCCACTTCTCTCTGTGTTCACATGGCGCAGAGAGAGAGAGAGAGAAAGAGCAGAGGGGTGGGACTCTGTGGTGTCTCTTCATAGAAGGGCACTAATCCCATCGTGATGACTCCACCCTGTGACCTCATCTAAATTAACTCCAGTGCCCCATCTCTAAATACCATCAAGTCGGGGAATCCCACATATGAAATTTCTCAAACAATTCAATCCATAACAACCTGTCTGCCCCCAACCAGACCTGCTTCAATGTGCACTCACTCCTTCCATGAAGAGTCAATCAGCAACTACTGTGTGCAGTCACTGCTCCAGGGTTTTGGGTCACATTTTTTAGGGATCCTGCTTAAAATTTTAAGCAGTTTTTAAAAACATTTATGGGGCAGTCGTTTGAAAATCATTGGTAGTCTTTTAGTCTTTGGGTTTTGTGAGTACACTGAACACAAAACCTTAACCTGGCTGACTGGAGCCAGACATGTGTCTGGGATTCTAGCATTTGATAGAAGAGATGCAAAGAGAACAGAAAATTGCTTCTGGCAGGAAAATAGCAAAATGGGACAGTATTGCAAGGTCAAGTGTGTGTGTGTGTGTGTGTGTGTGTGTGTGTGAGAGAGAGAGAGAGAGAGAGAGACAGACAGACAGACAGACAGAGACACAGAGAGACGGAGAAACAGAGAGAGACAGAGATAGTGTGTGTGAGAGAGAGAGTGTGAGAGAGTGAGAGCTTGTTTTGCTCCCATGATGCAGCGAGCAAGGAAGGAAGAGCCGCAGGAGCAAGAGAAGGGAGGTGCCCTTGCCCTGGAAGGCACACAAGTCTGAACTAGGGCGGGAGGCGTGGAGGGCTGTGCAGGGAATGGACAGCCTGTGCCGTCCTATACCATAGATGAAGCATGGTGAGCTGCAATAAGCAGCCTAGGGGTCTTGAGTGATGACATTTTGCTCAGTTCCTAACGTGCAACTTAGTTCCCGGTGGGACTATTGTCAGATGTTTACCATGAAGCAGGTTGGACCTGGCGGTTCCCATGACTACTGACCCTTTACTCACTCCTTGCTATGCAATCATACAACTCACCCCTCGGTATGTAGCCACGTCATATCTGACCTTGTACAGCTGCCAATGCAAACCCACCTGGAACCTTGTAGAAACTGAAAGTGTATATAAGCTCCTGACTTCCTACAAACTGGCCTCAACTTTTGGATGCGAATCCACTGAGTCAGCATCGGCACAATAAATCTGCTTCTTGTTAGCCCTGGTGTCTAAGTTTCCCCTCTGCCATATAACACAGACAGTGAGAGGGAGCTTCGTTAACACCCTGCCTCCAGATAAACTGGCTTGACCTAGGTACTGGTCACTCTCCCAGGGGTCAGGTTCTCAGTCCTCAGGAACTTCATGTTGGGCACATGGACCCTCTGACTGTACTTTGATCCTCAGGTCGTCTGGGTGGAGAGTTGGCCTCAGTGTGGACTCTCACCTGACTCTTAATTCCTCACTGCCCCATCATTGACGTCAGGCCATCCTGTCCTCACCAACCCCCCCTCTGCTGGGGTCCCTTCTCAGGCTCTTTTGGGGGCTGTGGTATCGCCCCACAAAACGAAGGAAGACAGAAACTGAATTAAAAGGCAAGTACGTGTGGAAGGAAAGCTGGGTGAGGGGGAGACAGGGGGTGATAATGTCGGGGCTGCATTCCTGTGTCAATAAGGGGCGTTTCCAAGGATGAGGGAGCAGCTGCTCAACACCAGCGCCCCCCCCCCCCATGGAACGTGCTGCAGCGGCAGCCACCTGAGGTCAGGCTCCAGCCCTAGGCTGCTGCCCGGCGGGCGGTGTCTGCGGAGGGTGGAGGCCGCAGCCCAGCACACCAGCACAGGGCCCGGGAAAGGGCGGCTCCTGAAATAACCATGAGAATCTTCTCATATATCTGATGAAGTTGTGGGGTGCATGAATAGATTTATCCAGTGTTAAATATCCTTTCATTCCAAGGATTAGTCGTGGGCCACACTTCTGAGCATTCCTACATTTGGTTTCTAGTATTTAGTTAAAATTTTTTATGTCATGGCTCACAAACGAGATTGAGCGCTTATTTTCCTTCCTTGCACTTTCCTTTAGGCTGGATTTTGAATTGACTATAAACAAGCTGCATTAAATAAGTGCAGTGCTGTTTCTTTCCTATTCTCCACAGCACAAGACTCGGTTCATCTGTTCCTAAAACATGTGTAGACGTGAGCATGGGTGACTCTCACACCAGCTCTGAGAATGTCACCTTCTCGTGAGGCCCACCTGCCACTCCTCTTCACAGAGCATCAGACCAGACACCCTCCCAGTCCCAGAATTCCCAGTCTTCCTCACCCTGCCTACTTTCGTATTTTTCAAAAGCACCTCACACATCTCACATTTCCTTATTGGGTTCATGTCTATCTTCACTCCTGGCAGCTAAAATATAGATCCCTGGAGAGCAGGTTCTGTCTGTTTGTAAAATGATGTATCTTAAGTCCCTAGAAGAATATCTGACCCAGGTGTACTCATCAGCATAGTTAATACTACCTATTGTAACAAACTACCTTAGATTCTCAGTATTTCACATAAAAAAATTTTCTCCATCCCATCATGTTACAAGGCAGCAGCTCTCTCTGCTATGACCCAGGAATCCAGGCTCCTCTTGTCATGTGGCTCCACCAACCTGAAGGCCTTTCCTTCAAGTCCCTGGGACAGTTTCCCTTGTCACAGCTCTTAACGGTCTCAACCCGGAAGGGAGAAATCACCTTCGAAACTCAATCACGGAGTTCACCTACTAGCAGGGAAGCTTAGAAAATGGAGTTTTCCTGTGTGACCAGTGGAAGAAAAGGAATGATTTCTTGAACATTAACTGTGTCCTTGTAGATACTTAACTACTGTCTGTTCAATGAATTTAACTACTTTACATTTGCAACTGTCAGGATCTGCTCTGATTGGCTTCTCCATGGTGGAGACTGTAAGGTTGTTATATAGTCTATAAATATAAATTATATAATAATTATTTATATATGTATATATAATGAAATACCATTGTTTTACATCCTTGTTAATATTTTGACAGTATAGTCTTTCTCCCCTCAGGGGTGCCCATGGTAGCTCTCCCACCACCAAACACCCATAGTCCTCTGCCATTGCACAATTTCTTTAATGATAATGTCTGTGGTTTTACATTTTGCCTTCAGATCATTTAATGGGTTATATGATCTTCCTTCTGGGTATTATAGAAAATGTGATGACACAGAAGAAGGAACAGACTCTAGAAGTTAACAAATATTAATTTCTGACATATCAACAGTTTTTAAAAAGGCATAGTGAAGTTTATTTAATTCAAGCATTGGAAATCAG
Organism: Talpa occidentalis; assembly: GCF_014898055.3. Taxonomy (NCBI): domain Eukaryota; kingdom Metazoa; phylum Chordata; class Mammalia; order Eulipotyphla; family Talpidae; genus Talpa; species Talpa occidentalis. Next base: position 75,066,500 of record NW_023605305.1, on the reverse strand, counting down.
AAAAAATATCACATCCCACCCTTGAAATGCTTAGTTTGACCATAGCAGCCTGTATCACAGTTTTGCTTTTAGGGTACGAAACTCATGACCACATTCATACTTTCACCTGATAGCCATCTGCAAGACATTGCATTCTTCAGCATTAGTGGCCTAAAACTTTTCTTTCTCATTCCTTCTAATGATATCTTTTGAAATTCCGATGGCATTGGGGAAGCTTTGAGTGGGGCTTCACACTGGTCTAAGCTTCTTCTGAAAAGTGCTGCCCGGGCCTCTCCTGGTGGCACAGCAGTTGAGCGCTGGGCTGCGAAGCCGCCCGCAGCCTCTGCAGCACCGATTCAATCCTTGGTCGCCGGCGAGGGTCCCACATGGTGCACAGACCTCTCCTGCCGCCCTCTGCTCCCCTCAGCAGTGTATTTCGTCACTCTGCCTGTTCTGTTCCCCACTCTGGCTCTGGTGAATTCTCTCATCCTCCCGCACTTCTGACTGTACCCAGTGCTTGTATAAATAAATAAATAAATCTTTAAAAAAAAAAAAAACCTGCTGCCTGGAAAACCTGAGTCACAAGGCCTTGAGCACATGCTTTCCCTGCTGGTACATTCTTCCCCAAAACAAGCATCTCTGCTGCTGTGGTCTAGCCCATAATCTTCTGAAAAGTGTAGGAGGAGCATTCTTCCAGAAGAATGGATGGCCTAGGTAGCTGAAAATGGAAGGTTGCATTGTTAGATGCATACAAGACACCAAGTAACCTGAGAAGGCGGAGGTTCTCACGCGGAATCTGACCTCAGCAGCCAGAGGTTTAGGGAGATCTAGAAAGCAGCCTAAAAAATCCCTCAGTAAAATGGCACTAGTTTTAGCTTTTTTTCTACTCCACTGGGGTAATATGTGTTAATTTAGTCAGATCATTTCCACCACAGTAGTAGTCACCATTTCCTGTTAAAACAGTTGAGGTTGAGTCATCCTTGCCGGCAGCCTGGAGTGCAAGCGTGATTTCATGAAGTGAAACTTAAACCTACACCCAATGTCCCAGGGTAGATCAGGAGCATGGGAACAAGGGTCAGATGGTGCAGGATCTTTCAGGCCCTTGTGTGAATTTTAACTTTTTTCCTAAATCTCACAGGATCCATGATGGATGGTCATGGTCAAAGCCAAGGAGTAACGTGTGGCAACTAAGATTTTGAAAGGACACTCTGAATGCTATTTGAGAATACACTTTAAGGAACAGAAGCTGAGAGACTGTGAAGTGTTGTAATAGTTCAGGTGAGAATTGATGGTATATCGGATCAGGTAGTAGTGAGAGGTAAACTTATGAATACATATGTATATAAATATAGACACTGATTGAAAAGGTTAACAATATTTGATGATGAATAAGATCAAAGATGGCACCAATGTTTTGTAACCAGAATAATGGCAGAATATAGGAGACACTTGTCAGGATTGGAAAAACTATATGAGAAGCATATTTTACAACATCACAACCTGAGCCAGGGAAAAGACAACCAGAGCAGACCCTGACAGTTGCAGATGTGAAATAGTTCAATTCATTTAACAGACAGTAAAACATATACAAGGATAGAGTTAATGTTCAAGAAATCATTTCCTTTTCTTCCACTTGTCACACAGGAAGATTCCATTTCTTAAACTGGTAGATGAACTATGTGGTTGAGTTTTAGAGGTGACTCCTCCCTCTGGGATGACACCAATATGAGCTGTGACAGGAGCAGCATGTCCCAGTGACCTGAAGCAAAGACCTTCAGGTTGGTGGAGCCAGGTGACAGGAGGAGCCTGCATCCCTGAGTCACTGCCTGTGGGTAAGCTGCCAGTCCTGACTGTTCTCTGTCCCAACCCCGAGTTGGACCTCATGGGAAGGATCTCAGAAGCCAACCTGGTTTCCTTGAAAAGAAGAAAGACCCATCTTCTGGCCTGCTTCCCTCCTGCTTCATTCAGTTAACCCCTTCCTCACCCCCTGGGGGTTGAGAATAGTTCATACTGTGGCTTCCAGGGCAGCATTTGCCGCAGTTGGTACAAAGTACCTGCACATACATGTGCCAGCCGGGCAAGGTGGATACAGGGCCGAGCAGACAGGAAGGCTGTGCTACATGTTCTTGTTCTTCTTCAGAAGGAAAACCCAGTGCATATATTTCTACAAAGCAAACATAAGTACAAATATAGATTTTAAATATATGGCTCCCTAGACTTCCTACTCTACTCACTAGGGCTGTAAATAGGATGGATAATCCCCTTATTTTATACACTACAGTTGGTTTAAAAAGGGAGATTAATGGGGAGGGTCTAACATAATCATAAGAGTACTTTTATTTTTTTTAGTTTTCTCTGTGTGGCAAAAGATGGGAAATGTGAGCGGTTTTCCATTGCTGAGTGGACAGGTCCTGGGTGAGGCCATGAGAGTCACCTTTAGATGTTGAACGTTTTGCCTGACTGAAAAGTAGCAGGAAAACCATATGCAAGTCCTAGGTCTACAAAGGCCTGAATTCTCCCAAGAGTAGGAGTGAGCTGCGGGAGGCCCCAAGCATCTGAGGAGAGTATTATCAGCTGATGCCTGGAGTGCAGGTTGGTGAGGGCCCAGCTGTCCTGGGCCAGAGAGCTGACCTGCAGATCTGTGAAATGTAAATTGTTTTTAAGTCACAAATTTGTAATTTGTTATAAACTCATTATAGGCATAGATAAATAACTTTTTTAATGAAAAAGAGCTATATTTTCCAAAACAAAATAATGGGGGTAATAAACTTGCTTTATCAGACACATGATTTACAAGTACTTATCTCAGCCTGTGGTACCTGGAGATTTCTGTTCTGGGATGGAAGCTCATTTCTTCCTTAATTCCTAGATCCACAGGGAGTACAAGATTCTCCCACTACAACTATTCTGGCAGTTTTCTCATAAAAACTCAGTAAGAGAGCAATTTGGGACTTCGTGTATGGAACTAAAACAGTACTAAAAGACAGTGCCAAGTGGGGCACAGAACACTGTCTGTGAATTCTCACCCATGCACACCACTGCAAGACCACTCAGGATCAGGGTGCAAGTATATCAGGGTTTATTTAATGAAGAGGAGATTATGGGAAAGGAAAGAGTTTCTACGACCACAAGTAGCCAGCTATCTCACCCCTCATAATGTCACAGTGTCCTGTAACCCCAAACAAAGGCTGCTCATGCTAGATGGTCCTGTCCCATCAATGAGAGCCTGGAGTTGACAGGACACTGATAAGCAGTGGGCCAGGATTCAATTCATCATGGAAGCTACAGGTGTTCGTAGGTGGGGTCTCTGAGATGGCAGTGCACTCTGAAGGTTCTGCTGGGCAGCATCGGATGCTGGGCCACACAGTGCTGGATTCAACAGTACCAGGTGGTCAGAAGTGTTGGACAGCTCTAAAAGATGACTAGACACAGAGTGCCAGTCATTGGTCAAAAGTGCTGGTCTGCACTGGTCAATACCAGTCACCAGGAGATGGTGTCAGAGACACCAGTGTTACTGCTGCTTTGTGAGGTGTTGGCATACAACTACAGCTCTTTGGGACACCAGACTGAGGCATAGGCAGACCAGAGGCAGCTGCAGAGGCCAGGTCTCTGCAAAGGTATCCAAAGGTGTAGAGGTCTGGGGTCCTAGAGAGGTCTGGATTACAGTCTGCAGAGGTCTTGGAATCTATGAAGGTCCAGAGTCTACAGAGATCTGCTGAATCACAAGGAGGTCATCTGCAGAATCCTTTATCTTCAGAGGCCCTCTTTTCAATACTTCCCTCTTCAGAGGCCAGCTGCTGACTGAATCAAGCTATCACTTGCTCTGTCTTACATGCTCTGTAGGTCTCCCCCCTGCCTGATTTTTCAGTCCTAATATTTGATTGGTTGTGGTTAAGCACCAATCAAACTACTCCATTTTCAATCTGCACAATGACCTCAAGCCCTTGACTGACAGCTGGAGAGCTTGAAACTGATGGGTCCATTCAACTTGAATCTGATTGATCCATTTATGATCCTGGCATCAGATACAAAAGGAAAAAGGCCAGTGTCTGCCCAGACCTGCCCTGCCCAAAGGGAAGACAGACTCATGGGCTGGTGTGCTCCAGGGAGCCAGCACCAGAGCTGGCTTCAGTGGGGCTGGACGTAACCTGCACCTGGTACCCCTCAGCAGGTCTGGCTGTAACAATCCTGGAGGCAGGTGGGCCTGCAGCAGTGCTGGACAGAGGTCTCAGCAGCTGCAGAACGGACCACTGGTGGGAGCCCACCATGTTGGCCCAAAGCTCTGTGAGCCTCTACTGCAGGAGCCCCAGGCTTAGATTGCTCTGTGGTGGCAAAACTGCTGTGATAGCCTTGGTGTAGGGGCAGCCCCTAAGGTGGCAGGGCAGGGCAACCATGGCTGCCCGCCACCACTGCCACTGCTACCACCACTTTTGAAGCAGTGTGGGCACTGCATACAGGATCAAACCTGGGTGGTGGCGGTGGGTACTGTCTGCCATCATACCCTACCACTTGAGTGGCAGGGCTACTGTAAACAGAACAATCTTATTCCCTGATGACAGGAAGAAGGAAGCCCATCTTTCATCTCTTAACCTGCCTGAGAAGGGAACTTCTGGAAGTCGTCCTTTTGAAAAACTGGTAGAAATCAGGATGAATGGACTGAAACACGATGGGTCCAACAGTAAGAGGTACGCAGAGTGGATTCTACTATCTTACCTGCCCCATGTGTCTCAGTCATTCAAGCCCTGGTGGCTTAAACAGTCCTCTGGGAGGTCAGAACCCTGTATCCTGTCTTTATCTTGTTGCTGTCCTTCCCAAGGATCCGAAACCACAGACCCTGGAGGAGGCAAATACAGTCAAGCAGGGAGGCCTAGCGGAGGCCTTGGCTGCTGAGCAGGGGCCCATGTGAGGGGTCCACTGTCCACTCAGCTGAATGTGACACAGAGAAGAGGAACAGTCCTGTCTGTCCAGGTCTGGAGATGAAGAATTTGTGACCCATCTGCTGACCACTGGCCAGAAGGTTAGTTCTAAGGAGACAGCCCCAGCTGAGAGCCAGGGTGTCAGGCTGAAATGAAAACAAACTCTCCCAAGGACAGTCAGAGACATTTGTCACTCTGGCAGCAGTGATCTCCTCTGCCATCAGGAGAATTCAAGCTCCTTCCACCAATGTCTCTGTGTGTTATTAACCACCAGAAACACATTCCTCAAAATGGTCCAAATAATTTCATGGTTACCAGTCAACTGTCATCACATTTTTTATATCTGAGAGTTTCTTTGAGTGTTGGGCCCCATTGAGGACTCTTTCTTCTGCATTTGGCATACAACGTTATTATAGTAATTTTCTTTAATAGTGTTTTTTGTGTGTGTCTCCCTGAAGACTGTAAGCACCTTGAGGGTTGGAACTAAACATTATCCTCTCTGCAATTCCCAGGATTTCCTTTGCTAAGGCACAGTAAACACTCAATCCCAGAACCACAGCAGGCACAGAATAAATAATTATGGATGAATGAACCAACTGTACCACTTTAGGAACTTTCTGGCACCTGGACCCACTCTGTGGGTAGAAGCCAGCTTGGGGTTCTCACACACCCCCTCCCTTCCCTTGCCTGCTCCCCTGAGTCCACAGCTCTTCCCAGGCAGCCCTGCCTACCAAAGCCAGCCTGTGATCAGACAGTCACTCTATGCCAAAGGCTGGCTAGACCCTTTTGGACTCAGTGACTGTCATCTGTGCCTACTGCTTTCAATGAGTTAAATTCCCTGTCTTATTTTCTAACAACTTCAACTATTGGTTGCCAAAGCTGTGGACAAAGAACAAAGTTCTTTGTGGAAGTACTAATGTTCTGAATCCTCAGTACAGCTATTGGTGTATAACTGGTCCTGGAAATCAGTATCCAAAGCCCAACAGTCTGCAAGCCCTCTCCACTCCCAGACCATTCAGGGAGTAAGGTCACCGCACATAAACCCATTTTATGGATCTGAAACACAAATCCTAAAAAAGTTATGTGATGTATAAAACTTCACACTGCTTATCAAGGGGCAGGAAGTAGAATCTTGACAGCAAGTTCAGAACTCATTTCCCACATCACAGCCCCTCTCCCAGCCCACCCTGTGACTTCAGAGAAGTCCCTGAGTACAGTCACCCTCCCCAAAACTGCTCTGTGGCTTTCCAAACAAGAGAATAGTCAACATTAGTTTCATTCCCCCTCTATCCCCCTAGTAATGTGGGTCTATCTTCCAAAGTCCCCTGTAGTAGGAAATTTATTATATGGCGTTAAACCTAAGCAACTTATTCCCTGGGCATCTGCAGGACAAAGGAGAACAATTCTCCTGTGCCACCGTGCTCCTCCCATGTCCCCACCTCTACTTCAAGAGTCCTTGTTTTGTAGCAGGTTATGAAAATGATTTGTATGAAGAAGAGAGGGCAGGGGAACCTAGCCAGGGGAAGCAGTGATGAGGTTGGAGTTTGGGTCCTGGGAGGGAGTCAGACAATATACATTCCATGACGTGACATTCCAAGGACTTTAAAACAGTTTGATCTGGATGTCCCATCCGTCCTGTGTCAGGACACAACACAGAAACAAGCCTGCACTGACCACCCACAGGAGAGCTCTGGGGAGAGTTTACTGCCTGTGCCAGCCTGGTGCCTGTAACGTTTCAGAGAATTACAGGAAGGCAGACGTAATCGTCAGCAGGTGTGTGTAAGAGTGTGTGTGTGTGTGTGTGTGTGGTGTGTGTGTGTGTGTGAGCGAGAGAGAGAGAGAGAGAGAGAGAGAGAGAGAGAGAAGAAGAAGAAGAAGAAGAAGAAGAAGAAGAAGAAGAAGAAGAGAAGAAGAAGAAGAAGAAGAAGAAGAAGAAGAAGAGGAAGAAGAAAAAGAAGAAGGAGAAGAAGGAGAAGAAGGAGAAGGAGAAGAAGAAAAGAAGAAGAAAAAGAAGAAAAGAAGAAGAGGGAAGGGAAGGGGAGAGGGGTAAGGAAAGAGGAGAAGGGGAGGGGAGAGGAATGGATAGCACTGCCTTTAATCCTTGTGCCGCCAGGGAGGCCCAATTTTTCACTGATTTTAATCACAGGGCTTTTATTAAAAGCACCTTAAGGTGCCGACATATTGGGCTTTACTGCCATTGTTGTGCAAATAGTCTGTGTCATTTGTAGCCAGGATTAATCAATGTAGCCAGATCAATAAGTTTATTCCTGTGTATAGTGCAGTTGTTTGTTGTTGTTGTTGTTGTTTTATTTTTTGCTTATTTTGTTTGTTTTTTTGTTTGTTTGGATAAATGAAGACCCCAAATGGCTGAGTTTAATAAAATCAGTGTGGGTTTCCTGGTGGAAGCATTCTTCCTTTTCTAACCAAGAGCACTAAGCCAGCATAGCATAAGGTAAATGGCCTGAAGCAACATCTGCTAGTGGGTCACTGGGGTAACCGTGAGCAGTCACATGACTTTTCTTACCCCTGGATTTCTGAACCATGAATCCTGTGTGTGGGAAAAACAGCACCCCACACTGGCTTCTGATTCAGAGCATCCAGTCATCTGGAGAGTCTTATACCAGCTCTGCAAAGTGCTATCACTTAGTTAGCTCTGTAGTTGAGTTTTCAAGAAGCCATCCCACCATTCATGCCAGCTGCTTCAGGATGGTGAAGAACATGATGAGACCAGTGAGTGGGCACACTGCTCCACTTCACATGCTACCAAATGAGCACTGTGATCAGAATCACTGTGTGGAATACATGATAGTATATAGGTTCCTGTAAGTCCACAGACAATAGTATTGGCAGAAGCACTGTGTTCAAGGAAGGCAAATCCATAGACAGACAGTCTGCTTTTCCTCTAAATAGAAGCATTGCTCTTTCCATGATGGCAGGTCATGCAATTGATCTGCCACAAGGTAGCTGACTGACCCCTCAGGGGATGGGGCCATACTGAATTCTCAGGGTTGGTGTCTGCTGCTGTCAGATTGAGCAGTCAGTGGTGGCCAGAGCAGGTCAGTCTTGGTGAGTGAAAGTTCATATTATTGAACTCACGCATGAACTCCATTCCTGCCCCCACAGCCACTTGTTTATGAGCATTTGGCGCTGACAGGACAGCTGGGGAATGAGGCTGAGTGGCATCCACAGAATGGATCATCTTAGCCATTGGGTTATTAAAGTCCTCCTCCCTGAGGTGAACATTCACAAGGGATCCAAATCTCTTCTTATTTTTTGTCCACTCAAAGATGTCCATCTATATACCTCTTCCCCATATATTTCCTTGTCACCAATTTTCCAATCGTATTTCCTCTAAGTCTCTGATCATCCAGCTAAATCATAGTCAAAGTCCATGAATATAAACACAGGTCTGGCCACTTTTCCCTCCAAGAAAAATGAACAGTCAGGTGCACAACTTGAACTTCTGCCCCCGGGGGGATTTCCTTCACCAATGTCCTCTGGATATCCAGAGGGACTAACACAGTCCCTTTGGGGGATGTCTGTATATCATGCAGAATCATATTTAAACCACCCATAACTATTCTTCCGCTGACAACAGATCATAGGAATCTCCCCAAGGGGCCACAGATTCAGGCTGTGAGAAGGCAGGGTGGCAGGAGTGGGGACCATGAATCAGTTTTTCTACAACTTGTTTGTGCCTCCAGGGCCTGTACAGCCCCAATCCTATATTGACCACTTCTCTTTCTCGGAGTGCTGCTGTGCACAACACACTTTATGGCTTGTTGGGTCTAAGAACCCAGTTCATGATGGGTAGCTTGGATGATGGTAATTGAGGAGCCATGGATAAGCATTCCGTTTCTACTAATCACCAATACCAGGCCAAAAGCTATTTCTCAAAAGGGAATAATTGTCCTGTGGCTTTGCTCTACAAGCCTACGGGCCTGCCAGGGCCTCCAATCAGCATCCCTATTTGCCACTAATAGTCCAAGCACCCTTGGCTCTACCAAGTACATGACTCAAGCAGCAAAATAGCTTGCACTGTAGTCAGGTCCGACAGCAGAATCTTCTCTTGTTCTGAGCCCTACTCAAAAAACTCACAGCTCTTTGGACACCCAGTAAATGGACTAAACTAGCACATCCAAAGGCTAGTAATCAATTCTGCTCCAACAGATTAGATAACTTAGATGAAATGGAAAAATATCCTAGAAACACAATTACCAAAACTGACACAAGAAATAGAAAATCTCAACAAACCTAGACCACACAAAAACATTGAGTCAGTCAGTAATCTCAGATCTTCCAACAAAGAGAAGTCCCAGATCAGTTGGCTTTAGTAATGAATTCTAGCAAACATTTAAAGAATTAGGACCAATACTCTGTAATTCTTCTAAAAGTGGAAAAGAGATTACTTCATAATTCATTCCATTAGGCTAATATTACCTGAATGCCAAAACTAGATAAAACACAAGAAAAGAAAATTACAGACCAATAGGCCTGTGACTACAGACGCTTAACCTCTGCACCATTGTTATGCAACCATTCCTGGCCAGGGAAGGTTCACTGTTGATTCGGGAAAACAGAAAAAAAAAATCTCAGAGCCTTAGGTATACCTGATACGCCTTTGATGCTGAAGCAGGGGTTGGATACACAGGCAAACCAGCAGGCAGGTAGACAGGAAAGCAGGCAGCAACCGGGACTCCTCATCCGCGTGATCTACCACTTCTTGGCCCTGGTGTCCTTATTTATAGGTATGTGGGCCCCGTGCTCACACTCCTAAGTGTTTTCTTACATAACACAGTATCACATGTAGGCAATGAAATCCGTGAGGGAAACAAAGAGCAGGTGGCAGCCACAGAGGTGACGGCAAGAGGTGAAAAGAGCCAGAGTTAGTTACTCCATGTTCCTTACAACCATGCTCTGTTCCTGTCATTCTCCATTTAGTCCTCCTGTGAGACAGACATTTGTAGTAATTTTACAGATTACTAAGAGGAGACAGAGAAAGACTGCACGATTTGAGGAAGTTCCCACATCTGGGAAGTGTCAGAACCAGGACTCAATACAGGCGATTGGACTCCAAATCCTACCTTTCACCATTGTATTGTTTTACTCGCATCCTCCCAGACCTCTGTCCTAACTCCTCCTCTGGAAAATTCCAATTTCTTGGGGAAAAAAAAGAAGAAATCATAAAAATGAAGTCTTCACGTTTCTATCACTTAACTTTTAACAAACCTGCTTACATCTGTCCTAACTTCTTCTGTTCCTACAAATGATACCGGGTTCCTAGTGTCTGAAGTTACTTTCAGACACTGAAATCTTGCTGTCTAGCTATTTTTTCTCTGATATGTGCCCCGATCCTCACTCCTTTCCTGTGCCCTTAAATGTTCTCAGTGCTCTCCCTGACACCTCCTAGACTCAGTCCTCCAGCTGTTGTCCGTGGCTCCCCTTTTCATGTCAAAGGCACACTCTAACCTGACCCCAGGACACTCGCCCCTGGGCCTCCTGCTCCAGCATCCTGAGGAATCACCAGATCACCAGCAGTGTACCGTGCTGACCTCTCCCTCTCTGGAAGTGTCTCTTTCCTCAGTTTCCCTGCATCACCACCCTGCCCCCCACCATCCTCCTCAAGATCCTTTGCTGTTCCTTTCTTCTGTCCCTTTCCTTCTCTGAGATGTTGGTGCTTTCAAGGGTTTTGCCATAACTCCCTTCCATCTCATTTTTTTTTAAAGATTCATTTATTCATGCATATAAGAGCTGGGGCACAGGCCAGAGACGCAGGGGAGTGAGAGGATCACCAGAGACAGAGCCAGGAACAGAACAGGCAGACTGACTGAAACACACTGCTGAGGGGAGCAACGGGCGAGACAGAGAGGTCCGCTTTGCCATGTGGGTTGCTCCCTGGCCGACCGGGGATCGAACTCCTGCTGCAGAGGTCCGCAGATTTTCATAGTGTGGGTGTTTAAACCCCTTGTGCCCCCAGGGAGACCCCTCATCTCATTTTATATTCTCTCACTTGAAAATCTGCCCTGGGGGTGCTCCAATGACCACTCATGCTATTAGTGCCCAGGCCTGTATCCTTGCCCCACATGCTCTACTGTGAGTAAGTCAGACCCTGTGTCCCACACTGCACTCAGCTCCACAGGGACCACACACCACATGCAACGTTTAGCTCACCGTCTTCCACTGCCAACCTATTTCTGGTTCCCACTCTCAATCAGTGCTCTGTGGCTTCACTCCAAAATCCTGGGGTGTTTCCCTGATTCCTTCCACCCTCCTGGATAGTTTCCTCCCACCCCCAATGGTTGACCAAATGCCAATAGCATGTCAAGTTCTGTGCTCAAACCTCACATGCAATTATTTTATTTTACATCTCATGAGGAAAGAAATAGTTACACCTTAGCTTTCTAGCACTTATTGGTAAGGAAATTGCAGAAGTATTCCTTAATTATCACACTTTTTATTTTTATTTTTTTTTATTTTTATATTCCCCATACAATTGTGACCCCCTTATTTTGACCCCAATCCCTCCCCTCCCCACACCCCACCCCCCATAGAGTGTCTCTGGTTCATAGTTGTTTTGTTGATTTTGGTTTTTACTTTCTTATAGTTATTCATTTTCCTGGTCCCTTATTTAAGTTTTCTAGATTCCTGCTATGAGTGAGACCATCCAGTATTTTTCTTTTTCTTTTTGGCTTATTTCGCTGAGCATGATCCCTTCCAGCTCCATCCATGTTGCTGCAAATTGCATGTGTTTATCTTTTTGAATGCTGAGTAATATACCATGGTGTATATGTACCACATCTTCTTGATCCAGTCATCTATTTTTGGGCATTTGGGCTGTTTCCAAAGCTTAGCTATTGTAAATAGTGCTGCTATAAACATAGGGGGTGCAGGTGCTCTTTGGAATTGATGTTTCTGTGTCCTTTGGGTAAATCCCTAGGAGTGGAATTGCTGGATCATATGGAAGCTCTATGTTTAGTAGGTCCAGAAATCTCCACACAGCTCTCCATAGTGGTTGGACCAGTTTGCACTCCACCAACAGTGCAGGAGAGTTCCTTTTTCTCCCACACCCTCGCCAACATTTGTTGTTGCTAGTTTTTTTAATATGTGCCATTCTCACTGGTTATCACACTTTTTAGTAGCACCTCCACCTCCCTCCTGTACTGTAGATGGGCTGGCACAGGTCACCCATCTCACGTCCCTCAGCCGCAGAGCAGTGGACACTCCTTTTCTGTCTTCATGGCCCTGTTATCACAATGTGGTGCAGCATGTCAGGTTCCTTTTTTGCATTGTATGTACTAGGTGAGAAAGAGGATGGATTCTTCAGCTCAGGAAATGAAAGCGGAAGTGATTATTCCCTGTGTAACCAGACAGTGTGTGTGTGTGTGCGTGCTATTCATGGGAAAGATTGGAGTAGTTTTGTTAGCGTACAGAATGAGTGGCACCCCAGGACCCCTAAAATTACACATTGAAAAGTTTCTACCATCCATTGCATAAAGACAAAGTGTACTCTTAGCGTGTAAGAACTTTAATAGAATTTTGTGCATAGAGAAGGAAAAGATACTGTTTCCCAATGAAAACCCCAAAGTTACCCATCCCCAGTAAATGATCAGCCAAACAGGGTTGGCCAAAGCAGGGTCACAGAGGCCTCTGAGCTTGCCACAAGTGTAAGATACCTTCAGGTGGGGAACCACAGGAAAGGGGCAGAAGGGGGCAGGTAAGATGGGGCAAAAAGAGCAAAATCTAAGTACAAATCAAGGTAATGGCTGCCACGATCAACTCCCCATTGGTCTCTCACCCATATCTCTTCCGATTGTCTCTACATGTCTCCTTCCCTGTCTCCTGTCGGTGGTGCAAGTCCAAGCCTAGAAGCAAATAGAACTTCTTGACAAATTCTGCTCCACGTGCCATGTCCTCTTCCAAGCCTCCTGTAACTCTCCTCACTTCATTAGGTATGGCAGGGAACCCCTTTTATTGAGATCCCTGTTATAGCTTCAGCTAACAGACCCTTAGAAAAATATAATGTCATTTCCTCTTAGACATAAATTCTCTCTCCTTCCTTTCTCTATTTCATCACTAAAAACATGAACAAAGCAGCTTGCTATTTACCTAAATTATTATTTTAAACAAGATAAATCTGCTTTTCATATGTTTCACTCCAGTTTATCCTGCAAGCTCCACCTGGAGCAGTTAGATTCCCAGCAATCAGAGGCAACAAAAGAAGCTTCTCTCACACCCCAAATCCCAGACACACACACACACACACACCATTCTCTATCCATTCAGCTGTGTGTGAATTATAACCTAGGCATCCCTAAACCAAGCAGATGACAACTTAAAGGAAGAGTCCAAGTGTCTAAGAACACTGTCATCTTTGGCATGTGCAGGGAAGCAGGCCTATCTCTCTGAAATGTACAGTAAATGTTCAGAGCTAAACCTCTTTCCCTATGGGGTTCTAGAAGCTCAACCTTGCTGGTGGGCAAGAAATGTGCAAGAATTCCAGGGGCACTGGTTGTATTAACTACATCAGATGGTGACATTACTACTAACTATGCCACAATCAATCTGTGGAAGACAGGTCCTAACTTGAATTAAATATGGTCCATATTTTGAATTTAGACCAAATGGTAAGGAGGATGGATTAGCGCATTGGCACACAATGCTATGTTAATAACTACAAAGCCTGAGGTGGTTCCATGCCACCAGTGCCCTGTCCATCCCCTAATCCATTTTGTAAAGACTGACTAGATTCAGCTCCACACTGGCAAATCCCCTTTAAGAACCCTCAAAATCTAGAATACAAACTTTTTAATCTGATAGTTAGGCATTGTAATTTTTCCTTCCTCTTTGTCTTATATATATGCCAAAACTTTTGTCAGCGATAACCCAAGGATCCCACTCACCGAACCCCAACATCTCATCAGAACCCCATCATGTATGACTGTAAGTGTAGAATTTTTGCATATGTGGTTTATTAGATTTATCAATGTCATTGGTTTTGAAGCAAGAGGAACCTGAAAAATCCCATTACTACTGACCCTTTACTTACTTTCTGGTATGTAACTTTCTCCTTGGTATGCAGCTTGTCAGGTCTGACCATGTACAGGTGTCAGTGCAAAACCACCTGGAACCTTGTAGAAACCAAAGTATATAGAAGCCCCTGACTTCCTAGAGACAGGGCTCAGCCTTGGCATGCATATCTGCTGAGCCGGCACCAGTGAAATAAACCTGCTTCTTGTGAGCATCGGTGCCCCAGTTTCTGCTGGTGCTGCAACAGTGAAGTCCATAAAACCTGAGTTGTGGAGTTCATTCAGGATATCCTCTCTCCCCAAGAGGGGCACTCACCACATGCTGCTGAAAGGGGAGCGCTGGTGAAACTGATACCAAACACCAACCTCAGTTTCCCTCAGCCAATAATAGGAAACAGAATTTGAGGAAAAGGAAAATAGTTTAATTGTCAACAAATGAGGAGGGCAGCAGACTCATGTCTGCAAGACAACCATGCTGCTCTTTGGCAGAGTCCAGAGGTATTTTTACAAAGGAAAAAACAGGGGAGATGGGCTAGGGTCTGCAAAGGGGAGGGGGAAGGGGTCGGCACAGAGATGGGTGGGTGCCAGCTTGCTTTTTTAACTGCTATATTCCTTGGAATGCAAGAAGACTATCAAACAGGGAGAATTGCAAGAAATATGGGAAAGACAAACTTGTTAATGCTTATCTGAGAGACCGGTCATAAAGAAGAGAACTTGTCAATAAGGGGGAAATTGCAAACTGCAATCAATCAGTAGTATATTTCAGTAGATTCACCTGTTCTGCTCCCCACTGTCCTGGTGAGTCCTCTCACCCTCCACACTTCTGGCCTGTACTCCAGTTCTTCTATGCAAAAATAAATAATCTTTTAAAAAAAGATAATGTCACTTATATTGTACATTTATATATATAATTTTTATATTATATATATTATACAATTGACCTAGAACTATCCAAGTTTGCACTTGGGGTCCAGTGGGTTTGTATATGCTGATATTTTTCTACTGCCAATTGAGCAATCGTGTATTCAATCAGCCACACACAGATGTCAGGTGGTTGAATGACCAATGCTGAACCCGTGAATATGGACAGCAGACTGTAAGTTATACTTGAATTTTAATTGCATATGTAAATATAATTATTCAAATCTACATATAGAGAGTTGTACATATCTATATATAAGAATGTACTTAATTGTGTCTAATACACTGGATATTATTTACTATGAAAAGGAAGGAAATTTTTGCCTTTCATGACAACATGGATGAGCCTTAATAACTAAGTGAGATAGGTCAGAAAAGATAGACCCTGCAATGTTCTCACTTATATGTGTACTCTGAAAAAACTTGAACTCCAGAGACATGGCGAGTAGAATGGCGCTTGACAGGTTGAAGAAGGGGGATAGTGGGAATTGTTGGTCAGTGAGTTCAAGCTTATAAGATGATAAAAGCTGGGCATCTAGTGCACAGCGTGGTGACTGTGATTAACAAAACACACACTTGAAAGTAAAGAAAGTAAATCTTAAATGTTATCCTCACACATGTTAAAAAAGAAAAGGTAATTGGAAAGGGGATGGAGGCAGCAGCTATCCTCACTGTGGTAATCCTGCAAATATATATGTAGTGAATTATCACATTGTACATGTTTTGTGTCAATATCTCAGTAAAGCTGGGTGAAAAGAAAGATTTTATGGTAGTTAGCTTTGCAAGTTATAATAAATTATTTTTATTCTTCTGTATAATAATTTTTGTGTTTTTCCAAATGTTATATAATCAACATGGATTGTTCTTAGAGGAAAAAAAAAAATCTGATTTAAAAAAATGTCCTCTGGCTCAGGCAGAAGAGACTCCAGTGTGTGCAGAGTCTGGAGAGAAGATGGTCTGCAGAGGCTGGAGAGCAGAGCTTGCAGACAGGAGGAGGGCCGGGCGGGCAAAGGAGGAGCCACCACCACACTTCACTCCCCAGCAGTCATGGACGCCTCATGCAGCAGCAGCTGGTTCCCCCCAGACCATGATGCTCCTTCTCTGTGAGTAGCGCACAGCCTGGTGGTTCAGGGCGGGACTGGAGGAGACTGAGGTGCGAAGAACACAGGTGGGTGGCCAGGCTTGCTTGTCCTGACATGTGGTGTGTGAGGAACAGGGACAGGGGCTGAGGGCCTTGCCGGGATGCCTGCAAGTTCTCAGAAAAGGAAAATCGACAGCCAGCTTCTGTGTCAAAAAGCAGTCACTTGCCTTGTTATGTGGGGCTGCTGTCTTTCCCATAAGAGCATTTCCAGTTCCTGGGGGCAGGGGGTTGTTGGTTTTTTTTGTTTTTGTGGTTTTTTTAAAAAAAATTATATATTTTATTTATAACAAGAATCGGGTACAGGCTAGATGCGCGGGAGGATGAGATGATTCACCAGAGACAGAGTGGGAACAGAACAGGCAGACTGATGAAATACACTGCTGAGGGGAGCAGTAGGCAAGTCAGGAGAGGTCTGCTGCGCCATGTGGGACCCTCGCTGGAGGGCCTGGATTGAACCTGTGCTGCAGTGACTGCGGACAGCTTCACAGCGCTGTGCTCAACTGCCTGTGCCACCAGGGGGGGCCCTGTTTTGTGTTTTTTTTTTTTTTTTTTAATATTTATTTGTTATACAGATAAAACTAGGGTACAGGCCAGAGGTGGGGGGGGGGCGGGTGAGAGGATTCACCAGAGACAGAGTGGGGAACAGAACAGGCAGATTGAAATACACGCTGAGGGAGCAGTGGGTGAGACAGGAGAGGTCTTCTGTGCCATGTGGTAATCCCTGGCCACAGTGCTGTGCTTAACCCACTGGCGCCACCAGGAAGGCCCCAGGTTCCTGTTTTTTGAGGAACATTCGCCTCTGCCTGGATCCTTCTCTCCATCCCTTCCTCACTCCAAAACCTACATCCTTCTTCTCCTCCCAGGTGGGGGAAGGCACAGGTGGAGGAGAGTGTGGAACCAGGGCAGCCCCACTGCCAAATCCTTCTAGCCCCCAGAGCTATGGCCCTGTCTGAAGAGGTGAGGTGGGGGAAGGTAAGGGAAGTGTGACCCCCACTGTCATCTGCTGGGGACCTTTAGGTGCGGTTTAGGTGCGGTTACCAGCCATTTCCGAGCTGTTGGTGGGTTTATATGCTGTGAAAGATTGTACCCTGTGACCCAGGCCACCTTCCTTGCCTCAAAACCCCAATATAATAAGAAGAGGGGTGAGCTCTGCAATCAGACCCACTGGGGCAACAATTCTGGCTCTGTCCTGTGTTGGAAGTAACATCTTGGACAAATCATGTATCCCCTGGGACACGCTCTTGTTACCTTTCTGAGTGTCACTTTCGAACCTGTAAAATGGCTAGAATACTCAACTTGAAATACTATTTGAGAGATTAAATGAATCATGTGCATTCCAACCACCTCTGACATAGGAAAATGGATTAATTATGTGTGTGGCTTTATAGTTTTATACCTTGTTGAAACATTCACAAATAGACACTTCAAACAATAAAACATGTTGATCATTTTTATCTCATAATTGAGCTTTATCATGACCCAAAGTTCAAAACAAAAGACTTTCCTTTTGGACGAGGGGTGCTCCCCACCCTCCATCTCCCACATAGTGGTCAATATTATGGGTGCTTAAAAAAAGACAGTTTCTCCTCACAAATCAGTAAGAGAATATGACCACCAGATTGTTATATAAGCAAAGTATATGACTGATGGTGAATAAAAAAAGATAATTAAGCATGGAAGATAGCCATTCGTACAGTAAAGGAATGCAAAAGAAAAAAAGGCATCCTGCTGTGCCTAGCAGGTGAGCACAGAAGTTTTTCTGTAATGAGAGCACTATAGGGCAGCTTGATGATGCGGCACCCGATCTGTATTATAGGCAGATTTTTATTTATTTTTTTAAACACTTTTATTTATATTATTTTTTTTAATTTATTGATTTATACAGCAGCTGGTACAGTCAGAAGCGTGGGAGGTGAGAGAATTCACCAGAGCCAGAGCAGGAGCAGAGCAGGCAGAAGGACCGAGGTACACTGCTGAGGGAGCAGCGGGCGGCAGGAGAGGTCTGCTCGCCATGCGGGACGCCTCCTCCGGTGGCCCAGGAAGCAGCTGGGGATCGACCGGTACTGCAGAGGGCCGCGGGCAGCTTCGCAACCCAGAGCTCAACTGCTGCGCCACTGGGGAGGCCCTTATAGGCAGATTTTTAAATGAGTAAAAAGCTTCTTGCTAGTTCATTTAATGTGTCAGAAACTTAAATGCTTACTCCTTTTCCTTGCTCCAGTGCGAGCAAGCACAGGGCAGGTTCACTATGGATTTGGGCTGACAGATAAAAGAGAGTTCCAGAGCGGATTTTTTAGGCTTCAATGCTCTCTCAGGGAACTAGGTACAGAGGCACAACTGGCAGGGTGGCTGGCATGCAAGGAAACAGGCACCGGCCAACAGGGGAACTTGGAGGCAGGAAGGAAACTGGTTGCCTCCCAGCCCCACCATGAATCTTTACACTCTTTCTTCGTCTCTCGGACTCTCTCTGGCATTCTCTGGCAGTCTTGCCTCTTCAGTAGTCATGCATCCTCCCATAGTCATCCCCCTGTAGCCATCCTCCATCTCTGAGTGATGCTACCCTTATATCTCTGGCCTTTAGACTCAGGTGAACACACTTATACATGCCCACACATACACACTCCAGGTGTCCACAATCAGGCATGTGTGCCCCCTATCCATGCTCCCAAGCCTCTCCTGCATTAGCAAAATCAAGGACACAGGTTGATAGAGCCACAGAGGCTAGTGATACAAAAAGCCTGATCGATTCACTTACTCTATACCCGGTAATTCCGCTTCTGGAATTTATGACAAAGAACCTGCCATACAGAGAAGCTGATTCACAAAGACATTCATTTGTTTGGTATAATCAATGAAAACCTTGGAATTCAATACGAGGATAAGTGACATATGGGCAGGTGATGACAATGACCACTGTGGGGGTGCAAGAGAAATCAGCCCTACTTCTCTAACCCTTCTCAGGATGAACAGGTAGTCAAAACAGCTTCTGGTGGGTCAGCAAGGAAAAAAATTTATATTGTTCATGGGAAAATGTTCATGGTTGTAAATTCTAAACGATAAGGGAGCAGACCAGGAATACTTATCCTGCAACTTAGGATCTGGGCATTAAGGACAGAGAAGGGAGAATTCACATGACTGACAAGAAGGGGGTGATATCATCTATAGTATGAGAATAAAGATGAGATTTTTAGAGACAGGTTTGCTGATAAACCTTGAACTGGATGAGACCCCCAAAGTGCTTTCGCTAGGTCATAAAAGGGAGGGAGTAACTGCTTCCTTTTTTAGGAAAAAGAGCAGAAGCTTAGGGACATACTGATCTTCTCTTCCTCAGGAGGGACCAATGGACTTGGGAAAGAGCAGATGCTTTTTCTAGCCAGGTGTTATGGCAAGCAACCAGGGGTGGCAGGGCACCAGGAGGCTCAAAAAAAAAAAAAAAAAAACCCTACCCCCCCAGTGAAATCTCTAAGCTCTTTCTCTCTGGACTCTCTCTGACATTCTCTCATGGTCTCACCTCTTCTGTAGTCATGCTACCTCCATAGTTGTCCCCCTGTAGCTGTCTTCTATCTCTGAGTGACAACCCTTATATCCCAGGTCTCCAGACTCAAGTATGCACACTTACACGTGTGTGCACATCCATCCTCCTGGTGTCCACAATCAGGCATGCACACCCTGTGCTCACTCACACAAGTGCCTTCTGCATTAACACGATCAAGGTCACAGGTGATAGCCACAGAGGCTAATGGCATAAAAAGCCTGATTAATTTATTTACCCTACACCAGGACTCCGGATCTTGTAAGAATTGTGGCACCGGGTTTCTCTCCAATGATTTTTCTAGTTTTTCCTCTAAACCATGACACCGTGTTCCCTATTCATAGTAATTTTTTTTTTCTGAAGTCTATGAGGACAGCTTTAAATATAACAAGGGAAGAAAGAGAGAAAGAGAAAAGGTGAAAGAGATGGGTGAAGGGCGAGAGGGAGGCAACAGGCAGCTACAAACAGATACAAATGTAGCTTCATTCTTGCCTGAAGTTCTAGCAGTTTCAATATAATTGTCGGTCTATGGAAATGCCCTCATTCCTAATTTTTCCTGAACCCTGGCCACTTACCTTCTCTTTAATTGGTTAGTTCCCTGTTCAAAAGACCAAACACTGTTGTGGGAAAACAAGCTGTCTCCTAAAAGTTATTTGTCTGAAAAAAGAAAACACCCCTGAATCATTGCCACCAGCACACAATCATGGTCTAGTGTTGATACAGGGCAGCAAGGGGCACTAAAACTGCTGCCGAGGACACTGCCCATATAGTTACCAGTCACTGTCTGAGTTCTTTACCCACACTTACAATTGCAAGACTACTCAGTCTCAGAGAATTATAATGGATTTATTTAACAAACCAGAGAAAACAAAAAGTCACTGAGGCCAAAGATCAGTGTTTACCTCATCCGAAGCAGTGTCCAGTGTTTTTCAGTCCTAAACAAAAGCAGCTAAGATGGCGTCTTCCCACCACTAAGGACGCAGAGCTCCTCTCCCAAACAATAGACCACGTGCTCAAGATGGTGTCTTCCTGCCTGGAGCACGTGGCAGCCAGGCTCTAGGCCAGGTTCCAACTCACAAAGACAACAGAAGACACAATAGGAGATGCTCCTGGAGCTGCCAGGATGCCCCAGCATGGCACCAGACAAGCACTCAAAACAGCAGCTGCAGCTGCTGAATGACCCTACAAATGGCCCCACTTATGCAGCTCATCGAGGTGCCTGCTCTTGGTCTTCATCTTCTCTGCCAGGCTATAACCACAGTAAAACTAGGGACAGTTTAAGTCAGTTGGCTAATTGCAAAGCCTCCAAACTTTTTCCTCTCTGAGGTTGGCTGCTGGAGGACTCCACCTTCAGAGGCCCACAATAGCCTTCTGGAAGATTGGCATGGTGGGGGCCAGAATCCCTGACCCAAGTGGGGAAGATCGGAAAGTGCTAGATTCCAAAGACTGAATGAATCTGTGCCCCCTTCTGCAGTCCCTTATATTACTTATCCTTTGCCCCACCCCAAAATGTGATACTTTTTAGCATTTTCCCTGGGGCTATCTATCCTCACCAGCAACACACTCCAGGGGGCACCACCAGTAACAGTCTTTTGGCTTCAGCCACCCATTACAGTGTCTCTAATGTCTCAAAAACTCTCCCTTAAAAACCTAAATACCCCAAAGGAGAAATTAAAAAGCATGAAATAACCATATCACAATGGAAGTTAAAAAAAAAAAACTATTTTTTGCTTAATTTTATATACATGTATTGAAAATTGAGGTGAAAGGATAATTTTCTAGAAAAATATAATTTATCAATAGTGACTCCAGTAGAGAAAGAAAATCTAAGCAGATAAATTACCTGCTATGGAAAAACACTCTCCTGTGTTTCTCCTTTATTCCTGCTGCATCACTGCTGGCACTGGACATAAGGTTCTAGTCCCCAAACCAAGCAATTTTTTTTATTATTATTAATAGACACTAGCTGGGCATAGGGTAAATTAAGATTGCTCAGGCTTTTGTGCTATTGGCCTCTGTGGCTCTGTGGCTATCACCTGCGGCCTGAATGCAGGAGGCACTTGGGAGTGTGGTTTCAAGGTACACATGCCTAATGGTGGAGACCTGGAATATGGTGTGGGTGTGCATAAGTGGCACACCTGAGCCTGGAGACCGAGCCTATAGAGCAGCATCACAATGGTCTATGGGCTGCAGAGGGCCGTGCAGCAGAGTGTGGCTAAGAGACCATGAAAGAACACCAGAGAAAGCCCAAAGAGTAAAGATCCTGCTGAGGGCTGGGAGGCCTGCCAGTCTCCCAGACCTTTGGCCCCCCTGCATGACCTGTACCTGGTTGCCTCACTACAAATGGCATAGAAAGATCATTAAAAGCCACTGAGGGCTCCAGAATCCCTCTTGGCCCATTCTGTCCTACTGCCTGCCAGCACCATACTGGGTGTCCTACAATTTAACTCAGGTTTAATACTATCTGCCCAGTGTTTGCATCAGATCCCACAGGTTAAGGGATCAGTCCCCCAAGTCCGTCCTCCCTGTATATCAGATGTTCTTTTCAATGAATATTTCAATTAGTTTGGAATCTTGAAGCCTTTTGGAGGTGTCTGCATGTCAATTGAAGCTGATTTGCGATTCAATTTAATTTGGGAACTCGTGCTTTCAAATGTACTTGAATGGTTTTGTCTAATTGGAATGTTCTCCATAATGATCACTGTAATTCTGGGTTATTTTACTAAGATTTTGCCAATTTTGTAAGTAACTACAGCTTCTGGGGTCACAGTTTCTAGACATAACAGCAGGAAGTGTGCCTGAATGTAGCATGTTCCATCCTTTGAAACTTGAGGATCTTAAGTTTCTTTAACTAAGGCTTGTATATCTTGTAGCCAAATTAATGCCTGAGAGGGATGTGCTGGTGTGGGGGGCATTTTGTAGAGTTTTACAGTGTACCTCGGTAGGATAAATCAAGTTATCAGGCTGGTTACCCCCTCCCATGTTAGCATTTGTTACCAGCACCTGTAATTGTGTACATCTGGGCCCAGAGAACATGGGGTGTATGCATGTGTAAGTGGGGGTTCCTGTGCCCAGGGGCGAGGGAATAGAAGGCAGCTTCACACTGAGACATGACTGTTAAGGCAGAGGAGAGATGGCCAGAGAAATAGTGAGAGGAATCTGGTCTGTCCCTGATTCAGCATTAGAGGCCCGTAAAAGTCTCCCAAAGACTCCAAAGTTATCATCTGCCAGAACTGACAATGAACCTGCCTGGCCTGGGATGGTTGCACAATAACCTCCTTGCATGGGAGTTTTCTTGAGGGAGATGGGTGACCTCGTGTTGCTGTGACCATCCTGTGACCAATTTCTCCCTGCACAGGTGTCTTAGAGCCAGGTGGCTTGTGTTCTAGCAGCTTTAGGGGTTCAATCTGTGCCCACCAAATCTGCAGTCTTGACTTTGAAATTCCCACTAGCAGTAGGTCTTTGTCCCTGTCACAAACAGATTTATTTAAAGTGGTAGAGACCTTAGTAACTTAATAGTGGGACTTTGATGTACCATTTGTCAAAACAAGACTTTTTTTATTTCCTCAGGCCCCCAAGTCCTCCAGTGATTTATGCTATGAACTACCTTAAGGCTTTAGAAATTCCTTTGGGTTGAGGACAATTATAGGAGTCTACCATGGGTAGCCATGGGAAAATACATATATATCATATATATATATATATATATATTATATGATATATATCACATATATACCTAGATATATATTTTTAGAAATAAATATCATTTGGATCAGAGAGCTGCACCTAAGGGAGCAGACCCGAGATCTGAGTGATTTACCCACAGTGTGAGTAAGGAGGAGAGAAAAAATGGGGGCCTCACCTATCGGGCTCCTGCCCACAGGCCGGCAGCACTCAGCTTTGGTTCCCATCTTTGCTGCCAAAAGCAGCTATAATTGATGAAAGAACACACATTTGGTGACACAGACCATCTTTATTTAACACTTCGGGAAGTGGGCATTGTGGCTTAATAGGGAGAAAAACTTCATAAATTAAAGAAAAAGAAATAAGGAAGAAAAAACAGAAAATGAATAAGGAACAAAAAATTAAGTTGAGAATCTAGATAACTTGGTGTTTGGGTCTAGTTGACTGGATCCTGCATTTCTGGTCAGATGGAGCACTTATAGGAACAAAAAAGATTTTTAAGTTTTGGTTTGCTTACATGATACCCAGGGAAGTATTGGGTCCTTTTGGATCTAGAAAATTTATTTTAACAGACCAGAGAAAGAAATAGGCATAAAAAATTTCAAAAAAAAGGATTATATTATTACTTATAGATGATTTAATTTTTAATTTGAAAAACCCAAAAGAATACATATGAAAATTATTATAATTATTTTTACAAAATTATTACAAGAAATGAGTAAGATACAAAATTAACATAAAAAATAACATACACATTACATAATATTAACAACCTGAAAGACATTCTGGTGTCAGAAAAAAATGCCTACATATCAACATAACAGGAAATGTGTGGAAAGATACGTGACAAAAATATAAAATAGTACTGAAGAACACAAAATAATTCCTGAATAAATAGAAAAACATATCATATTCTCAATAGGAAAATTAAGTCATAAAAAGACAGTTTTCTATATTTGATCTACAAATTAAATGTGGTCCCAATTTTTAAAAATACCAACAAGATTTTTAAAAATCTTGACAAGTAGATTCCTTATGCAGAAAATATATGGCAAGAACATTCAAACACATTCTGAAAAATAAGCATAATCAGGAGAATAGCTCTACCACATATTAAAACATATCATGAAAGCAGGATATCAGCACAAAAACATAGAATTTTTTTAAGTACTTTTTTTTTTTTTTTTTAAGATTTATTTATTTATTTATACAAGCACTGGGTACAGTCAGAAGCGCTGGAGGGTGAGAGAATCCACCAGAGCCAGAGCGGGGAACAGAACAGGCAGACTGAAAGTACACTGCTGAGGGGAGCAGCGGGCGTGGCAGGAGAGGTCTGCGCGCCATGCGGGACCCTCCTCCAGTGGCCGGGGAGCAGCCGGGAATCGAACCGGCGCTGCAGAGGCTGCGGGCAGCCTCTCAACCCAGCGCTCAACCGCTGCGCCACCAGGGAGGCCCTAGAATTTTTTTAAAAAGACAAAAATAAATGATTTTGAGACAAGTGGCTAGCCATCAGGAAGAAAGTAAAAGCTGGTTTGATACCACATATTTCATACCAAAATAAATTCCTCAAAGAGCAAAGATTTGAATGCATCTGGAAATGGATAATTATCATAGTTGCACTTAAAGAACTGTACACTTAAAAATAACTAAAATGGTAAATTTTATGTGATGTGCTTTTCCAATGCAAGCAGGCACAGGGCAGTTTCACTATTGATTCAGGCTGACAGATTAAGAGTCCTGGAGCTCTTGGTGAATTTTAGGCTTTAATGCTTTATCAGGGAACCAGGTACACAAGCATACCAGGCAGTGAGTGGGGCTGGCATGCAAGGAGGCAGGCATGAACTGGGCAAGGGGTGCTGGGAGACAGGCAAGCAACTGAGCCCCCCAGCCCTATGAATCTATATGCTTTCTCTGGACTCTAATGTTCTCTTACGAGTTGTCTCATGGTCTCGCCTTTTCTGTAGTCATGACACTTGTCCTCTCACTGCCACCACTGCTGCCACTTTTATCCCCACCTCTAGGCTCAGGTGCACACCCATGCTCCATGTGTCCACTGGCAGGAACGCATGCCCTGTGCCCATGCTGCTAGTGTGTTATGCATTAAGGGTCACAGATTATAGCCACAGAGGCTAGTGGCTTTAAAAAGCCTGATTAACTCATTTACCCTAGAATTTCATCACAATAAAAATATACACTGCCTGCAACAAAGATTTAACTGCAAAAAGTGAAAATAAAATTGTGAATAATTTTTCAGTTATCACAAGTAGGGATTGCTAATGTATGACCAAAAAAAAAAAAAAAATCACATGAACAATAAAAAACCTCTGAAATTAGATTTGACAATGTAAAAATAAAATTTCTTTGTAATAAAAATTGCTATACCCAGAGGGAAATGAATCACAACTTTGTATATTTAACTCATATATATTAAAAAAAGAAAAAGAAGTATTTAAATATCATTGATTAGTAAATAATGAGGATCAAAAGCAATTCAGGTTAATTCCATGCCACCACGCAAAAGATTAAGGCAGCTTTTAAATGATGTTATGAAATAATTGCTGATCTATACCAAAGCACACACAAAAAAATTGGTTCACAGCAAAGTGTATAGAATGTTAGCATTTGTGTAAAAGGAAGAGGAACTAGGCAGACATTTTCTAAGCAAAGCATTTCCCTGTAAAGCACACAGGGAAAAGCAAAAAAGGGGAAGAATATTGTCATAGTCCATTATTCTATATTTTTCAAATTTTGAGCATGTGTTTTAATTAGCCATTCAAAAGATGAATGTAATTTTAAAATATTTAAACTACCCCCTTGTTCTTACAATCCTCTCTCAAATCCCTGTCAAAAGTCTTCGTTAAAATATTTTTCCAAAAGGAGGTATCACACTTCCAAACTTCAAGCTATACTACAAAGCCATAATAATTAAAACAGTTTGGTATTGGAACAAAAACAGACACACAGACCAATGGAACCGAATAGAAAGCCCAGAAATAAAGCCACACTTATGTGAACAACTAATCTTTGACAATGGAGAAAAGAATATGCAATGGAACACGGACAGTTTGTTCGATAAATGATGCTGGGAAAACTGGACCTTCACATGCAAAAAAAATGAAACTAGACAACTACCTCTCACTGTGCACAAAAATCAACTCAAAATGGATAAAAGAACTGGACATAAGACCTGAAACCATAAAATATATTGAAGAAAATATAGGAAAAACACTGCAAGAAATACATCTCAGAAACGTCTTTAAAGACTCATTACCCAAAGCAATGATAGTGAAGGCAAAGATAAACACATGGGATTACATCAAATTGAAAAGCTTCTGTACAGCCAAAGAGACATTAACCAAAACAGAGAGACACCCCACTGATTGGGAAAAAATCTTTGCACTCCATTCAACTGATAAGAGGCTGATCACAAAGATATACATAGAACTCACATGGCTCAACAAAAATAAACAATCCAGTCAAGAAATGGGCAGAAGAACTCAAAAGATATTTCTCCAAAGAGGAAATGCAAATAGCCAACAGGCATATGAAAAAATGTTCAACATCCCTTATAATCAGGGAAATGCAAATCAAAACTGAGATACCACCTTACACCAGTAAGAATGGCACATATCGAAAAACAAGCAACAATAAATTTTGGCAAGGATGCAGTGAAAAAGGAACTCTCCTACATTGCTGGTGGGAGTGCAAACTGGTCCAACCACTGTGGAAAGCCATCTGGAGTTTCCTCAGTCTACTAAAAATGGAGCTACCATATGTTCTGGCAATGCCACTAATAGGGATCTACCCAAAGGACACAAAAACAGTGATTCAAAAGAGCATCTGTACACCTATGTTTATTGCAGCACTATTTACAAAAGGTAGAACTTGGACACAACCCAAATGCCCAAAAATAGATGACTGGATCAAGAAGATGTGGTATATATACACAACGGAATATTATTCAGCTATCAAAAAAGATAAACTCATGCCATTCGCAGCAATGTGGATTGAGCTAGAAGGAATTATGTTCAGTGAAACCTAAGCCAGAAGGAAAAAGAAAAATATTGGATGGTTTTACTTATAACAGGAATATAGGGGAACCAAACAAGACATCAGTGTAAAAAAATAATAACAGTACAAAACACAACAAAGCAAAAACAGACAATTATAAACCAGAGACATCCTGCAGGGAAGGAGGAGGGAGAGGGATCAGAGGGAGGGAAGGAGGAGCACAGGGACTATAGTGATGGGAAAGGAAAGGAAATTCTATGGGGACTCAATCTGAGGAGGTGGGGGGAAGCAAATATTGTCCAAAAAGTTTAAAAAATGATAAATGTTAAAATAAATAAAAATTTTAAAAAATAAAATACTTCTCCAGAGCAAAACAACAGCAGATACAAGGAAAGCTCTACTAGAATTTTTTTTTAAAGATTTATTTATGCATACAAGAACTGCAGTATAGCCAGAGGCTTGGGGGGTGGGAGGATCCACTGGAGACAGAGTGGGGAGCAGAACAGGCAGATTGACTGAAATACACTGCTGAGGGGAGCAGTGGGCAAGTCAGGAGAGGTCTGCTGCACCATGTGTGTTGCTCCCTAGCCAGGGATCGAACTCATGCTGCAGTGGCTGCAGATTGCTTCATAGTGTGGTGCTTAACCCTTTGCACCACCAGGGAAGCCCTCTTCTAGAATTTCTACCAGACAAATAACTGTTGTTTTTGGGTGGTGGGAGCTAAGGGACTGGACTCTGTTCCCATGAAGAGAACCTGCCCTTCAGAGGCCCTGAGATTCCATGGGCTAGAGCTTGAGGGTGGATCAGTGAGTCTTGTAGCTCAGGGGAACTTTGGGAACTATACTAGTGAGCCAGACTAAGTCCAACCCAAGGGAAGGGAGGTTCATTACTGGGGAGACAGGAAAATATGTCCTTCCAGTGCATGCAGTTTTTTCTTTGCAGGCTGCAGAGCAGAGACTTCTTTACTCCCCCTCACATACGAATTTCTGATGCCCAATGGCCCTGACTTGATCACTGAGAACAAAAGGAATCAGGAAGGCAATTCAAAAACAAAAGAAACATAGGAGTGCAGGTGCTCTTTGGAATTGATGTTTATAGCAGCACTGTTTACAATAGCTAAGCTTTGGAAACAACCCAAATGCCCAAAAATAGATGACTGGATCAAGAAGATGTGGTACATATATACCATGGAATATTACTCAGCATTCAAAAAAGATAAACACATGCAATTTGCAGCAACATGGATGGCACTGGAAGGGATCATGCTCAGCGAAATAAGCCAAAAGAAAAAGAAAAATACCGGATGGTCTCACTCATAGCAGGAATCTAGAAAACTTAAATAAGGGACCAGGAAAATGAATATAAGAAAGTGAAAATCAAAATCAACAAAAAACTATGAACCAGAGACACTTGTTGGGGGTGGGGGGGGCGGGAGGGAAGGATTGGGGTCAGAATGGGGCGTTTGCAATTGTATGGGGAATATAAAAATAAAATTTAATATTAAAAAAAAAAAAAAAAACCAAAACAAAAGAAACCTAAAGGACTCAACAACTGGAAGAAAAGGCCACCCAGCATAGCATTTAGAATACTCAACCTACAGTAATGCTTGTTGAACTTATTGTCCATAGGAATTTCTGGGATTTTGTTAAATGCAGATTCTAATGCAATGGGCAATGCCTGAGGGTATATATACTTCTAACAAATTACTAAATAATGCTGATGCTGAGCCCAATATCTAAAGTCCAACACAGACACAATGAAGTGGAATTTCTGGTATGGGGCTAGGCATTATGTCTTTTAAAAGCTTCTCTGGTGTGCAGCCAGCATTGGAAAGACTCAGTGTTGACTTAAGAAATAGTAAAAGATTTTCAGGAACTTAAAAAAAAAAAGTTTTCCAAATTGTAAAGTGTCACCATATAAATTAAAAGAAATAATAGTCTCTGTTAAATATCAAAGTAATGGACTGGGAATGGTCAAAATTCATTCCCAAAACACAAAAACTTGAAAAATTAATAGGACATATAACAGATATAGAGGATAGATCTATTTGACAAGTGAACGGTGAAACCGCCAGAAGGATAGCATGGGACAAAGGAAGTAGAAATGTCACAACCATAGCAGAGGGATTGCCCTGACCTGGAGAAAGAATTGAGTGAGAAGATTAAAAGGAGTAACTGAGTTCCAGATAGAATTTTTTTATAATTGAGAAAATGTCCTGGTGGTGGCAACACTAACAACAAAAGAGTAAGGAGCTCCAGGAAACAGTCTTTTCACAAAGAGTCAATTTCAGAATTTGGCATATAGTCAGACACTAAAAGCATCCATGAAGAAAGAGGCTGGTAAATTTTGATGTTTCATGATGGCTAACACATTGTCCAAGGCAAGCAGCCACAGAGATAGCAGCCACAGAGATGGCAGCCACATTCCTGGTGGAGCTTGCTGGTGCCACTGAGGCAATAGGAATGTTATACTCCAAAATTCAGAATTGTGCTTTTTATCTGCCTAGCTGAGTATTTCATGGAATGAAATCAATGACCAAAGGAAAATGGGAAATTTTGTGATTTCCCATTAAACAACGTACTACTGTACAATAAGGAAAAAAGAAAATTATGAAAGAAAATTAAAAAATGGTTTGTGATGAATAAAGGTGAAATAAAACTTATGGAATGCAGCAAAGAAGTGTTCAGTTTACTTTATTGCTATAAATGCCTACATTAAAAATTGAAAAATTTCAATAAAAACCTAAATTTACTTTAGGGAACTCTAAAAAGAAGAGTAAACTAAGTAGAAAAGCAGCAGAAGGAGGTAAATAACAAATATTAATGCAGAGTTAAATGGGACTGAAAGTAGAAAATAAAAGGATAAGTTAAAACACAAGTTGTTTTTGTTTTAAGTTGACAAACATGTACCTAATCTAAGAAAAAAGATAGATAATGCAATTAACTAGAGTCAGAGATTAAAGCAGGGATTTTTCTGACCTTATAGTAATTAAAGGATTGTAAGAAAATCCCACGAAGAATTTTATTTAACAAACTAAGCAACACATACATGAAATGAACAATTCTTAGAAACACAAAAATTGTCCAAATTGACTCAAAAAGTAGAAAATATTAACATATACATATCATGTAAAGAGATTAGAAATTAACAATCAAAAGAGATGAGAAACAAAAACTTCCCCCAAAAGAAAAGTTCAGAAACACATGGCTTAATTGATGAATTTTACTAAACATTTAAAGAAGAGTTCACACCAAGCCTATTCAAAGTTTTCCAAAAAATAGAATTGGGTGGAATATATTATATGAAGCCAGCATTAACCTGATACTAAGATTAGAGGTATAGACTATAGACCAATATTCCTAATGCAAAATCTCCAAAAAAAAAAAAAAAAATGCTAGAAGATTGAATCTAACAGCACATTTAAAGGATTATATGTTATTACCAAGTGGGATTAATCCCCAAACTGCAATTGTGGTTCAACAAAAGAATATAAGTAATGTGACACATAATATTGATAGAATAAAAGAAAAAAAATACATAATCATTTTTAATAGATTCAGAAAATCTTTTGGTAAAATTCACCTTTTTGTGAAAAAAACTCTCAGCAATATGAATACAAGGAAACTTTCTTGCCATGATGAAGGGCATTTATGAAAAACCCACAGTGAATATCAAACTTAATATCAGAACAAAGACAAGAATACTCATTTTATGGCTACTATTTAGTGTTGTCTAGGAAGTCCTAGGTAGAGTAATTAGGCAAGAAAAAGAAAAGAAAGACAAAAATTTGAAAGGAAGAATAAAATTATCACTATTTGCAGATGATGTGGTATTACGTATATATACTATCCCATAGAATACATACACACACACTGCTAAAACTAATGAATTCAACAAAGTTGTAGAGTACAAAAACCAAGGAACATAAAACATCTTCTTTTCTACATACCAGTAATGGGCAATCTGAAAAGAAAATTTGAAAAAACAATTTACTATAATAGCATTGCAAAAAAATATGTAGCAATATTTTAAATAAGGAGGTGAATGACTAGCACACTGACAACTGCAAAATATTGCTAATTAAAAGTGAAAACTTGAATGAAAGATATTCATGGGCAAGGAGACAATATTGTTAAGATGTCAATACACCCCCAAATTAATCTACAGATTCAGTGCAATCACTATAAATTTCAATAACCTATTTCAGAAATGGAAAAGCTGATCCTCAAATTTATAGGGGAGACTCACATTTACCAATTTCAAAACATGCCACAAAGTATGGTATTGACATAAACGTGGACATCAAGAGTTGAGACATAGACTCAAACATCAACAACCAATTGATTTTCAAGAGGGTATCATTCCATTAGCAGGATCATTCCATTAGCAAAGAATAGTCTTTTCATTAAATGGTGCTGAGACAAGGGTTAGTTACATACAAAATACTGAACTATTATCCCTACCTCATATTTTGTACAATCATATGCCTGATAAGGGTGCAGTATCCACAAAATATAAAGAACTCTCAAACTCAATAGCAGAAAGGCAAAAATTCTATTTTTTTAAATGGGCAAAGGACTTGAATATAGAAATTTCTCCAAAGAAGATACACAAATGAGTAACAAGTACATGAAATGTTCGATATTATTGGTTACTAAGGAAATACTAATCAAAACTACAATGAAATAATAAAGATTTAGAGGTGACCTTGGAGATGGGTGGGGACTATTCTCTAAGAGAAGACTATCCCTGAGCTGAAGGAGCACTGTGAGGAGTAGGGAAGTGAAACTGTGCTGAAGACACTTGAAACAGTGTTCAAACAAGGATGGGGACACGTCACTGTCAGTGGGTTTTCACCCACACACACAATGTAAGACCACCTCTGCTCAGGCCCCAACAACAGGATTTAACAAACAGGCAATTGGGGAAAAGGAAATTTCTAGGGTCACAGTGGTCAGCTGTCTGCAGTGTCCAGAAGTCCCAAAGACCACTCATGGCACATGAGGTGACACTGAGTAGCCCACAGCAGCAGTCTGAAGGCCGGGCTGAGCACTGAACTGGACAGTGAAGACTCAACAGCACTGGGAGGCAATGAGAACCAGAGGCTGTGGACAGCTCTTGAGACACCTGACAGTGCTCCTTGTAGGGGAAGTCAGAGGCAGGGCCAGAGGCAGGTGCAGCGGCTGTCTCTGTGAAGGTCTGTGGAGGTCTGGAGTTCTTCAGATATCTGTGGAGGTTCACAAAGTTCTGCTGAATCCCATGGAGGTTGTCTGCTCAGTGCTTCTTCTTTCTTCAGAGGCCAGGAGCAGAATCCTTTTTCTTTGAAGCCGGCCCAATGAATGCTCCTCTTCCAAGGCCAGCGGCTTACTTATACCTAATGAGCCCTTCTTCTCTCTTCAGACACTGACTGCTGACTCACTCAAACAGGCTTTTGCCTTATATCCCTTCAGGGTCCCCTGCCCCACCAGCCTGATTTGACCTAAGCATCTTATTGAACCATTTAGAACCAGTCAGCTGGTTTTCCATATTCAATCAGAGTAATTAAATAACAAATTGAGCTTGAACATAATTGGTCCATTTAGCTTGCACCTGATTCATCTATTAGAATCCTAAAGCCAGATAAAAAAGGTGGGAAAACCCAGCCCCCACCCAGACCATCTGACATTCGGGTCAGGGCAAGCCACAGCCATAACCAACCGCACTGGAGGAGGATGGGGTCGTGGGGGACACCTGCAGGCTGCTGGCTGAGGCCGGCATGCCTAAGTCTCCCCAACAAAGCCACCTTGCCTCCTGGCCCTCTGAGCACTGTGAGCTCCAGTAACAGAAGGACACTGCAAGCTGACCTGAACACATTCTCTGTGAGGACTACAAAAAAGGCCTTCCTCAGTTGGGGCGCCTGGGAGCAGGCAACCCGCTATGCAGAAATCCAGGTTGTGGATGAAATTTTCAATGAGTATGCTGCTTATTTTCAATGACTACACAGCCAGTGGAATGGCCATCAACCATAAGGCACAAGTGCGTGTGATGATCCACCGTGTAAGCAGAGGGTTGGGCCACTACTGGTCACTATAGAAAAACCCATGAAGAGAAACAAGATCATTGTCAATGTCCATCAGTGGCTTGTGCTGGAATTACATCCCCTGAGGGTCAGGACTATCTGATGGGAATGGCAGCTGCTGGGAATTATGCCTGGGTCAGCCAATCTTCCATGACCTCAACCTGTCAGGGTTTGGCCAAGTTCTTCATCACAACCCCTGATGACTTGGACCTACACGTGATCGATGATATTTCTCACAAAAACTGCCAAAGTAGAATAGCACGTGGTGGATGGAAAGGAACAGACATCATTAGTACACTGGGAGGGATCCACC
Organism: Talpa occidentalis; assembly: GCF_014898055.3. NCBI lineage: Eukaryota > Metazoa > Chordata > Mammalia > Eulipotyphla > Talpidae > Talpa > Talpa occidentalis. The sequence continues at coordinate 75,032,922 of NW_023605305.1, read as the reverse complement.
CAAGCTATCTCTCCTCACCATCCCCTCAGTATTGTTGATTACCAAATCAAAGGACAGCCATTGCTAGCTGGTGGCTCCTACAGTTATGTCCTTGTTGGCACTGAACAGGGCATGACTGGGACTTTGGAACAACCAGTCATGGAGCAGGCTGTGCACTGTCCCAAACAAAATCTCCACATAATTTAGGTTTTCAGGATATGTTAGACAAATTAGCAGATATGGGCATTGCAATCATGTTGCCTTACCCAAACTGGTTATGGAAAAGGCTCCCAAGTCCTACAAGAATGTGACCATGGCCACCAGCCACCCTAACCATCACCAAAGTGGAAGTGGATTGAAACCCTTTTTCGACATCAGACTCCAGAGACTTGACATCTTCCTTAGTGTGTACCTGTACTGCCTGTTTGGTCAGAAATGACTGACATAAGGTGACTGCTTTCAAGAGCAGTGTTCTAAATGCTCTTCCAGAGGTGTCACATTGCCCCCAGTTGGAGAGGGGTGTCATATGCATCCTCCTCATCATCCCACAGATTTTCAACAAATCTATTAGGGGGCGGGCCTAAGTCCAAAAATAGCCTTACTCAGTCACACAGTCTTTACTCATCAGATGGACTTCTTTACAACAAGCTCTATTACACTCTGAGAGGTGTCATGAAAGAATATTCTATTTAATAAGAGTAGGAACGTCTTCTTTCTTGCCTTTGTCAGTTTGTCCTTTACCCCCCACACACACACCCCCTTCCACTGCACGGAGTCAAACCCTAAATACCACATGTCAAGATCTTAGATAAAAACAGATAGCAAGGCACACTGAAGAGGGGAATGTGTGTGGAGGTGTAGGAATAAGGCCCAAAACAGAAATAATTTTTCATAGACTTGCTACCTTTCTCATTCTAAATGTAAGGCAGAGTTTTGACCTACCTTCAAAATGGTATCTGATGGCATCTGTCATAAACGAGGTCCAATTTAGCAAATTTTTCTTGTTTGATCCATGCACAGTAGCAGAGAACCCTCCATGATCCTGAATTTCTTACATTTCTGATCCATTTGTAGTGCCAGGATGGGCACAGGGCAGGATCTCTATGATCCAAGCAGACGGGTAAAGGTGAGTCCTAGGAGCCCTCGGGGCTTTTTTCAGGCTTTTATTGAGTTTACCAGGTTTCACGGCAGGCAAGGGTGCAAGGGAGCCAGGAGGCTGGCAGGCCTCCCAGCCCCAGGAGAGTCTTTCCTCTTCTGGGCTCTCTGGCCTTCTCGTCCTTCTCTTGTTCTCTCTCGCTTATTCTGTGGGTGGGGTGGTCTGTTTCCGCAAAGTGCCCTTATAAGCCCTGTCTCAGCCCAGGTCAATCCCACTTACTTAGGCCCACACCCTACTCCAGGTACCTGCCATCAGGCATGCATTCAGGACAGCAGGGATCCATCATCAATCCTAATGGTGGGAGGGCAGAAAAAAGCCTGACAATCATTCACCCTACACTGCTGTTTATATTTTGTGCTCAATTATATTATAGTTTAGGACAGTTAGTATTTGTACCTGATTTACTTTTGTCATTTCTGATTTTCTGCCAGGTTTCTTTCAGAAACTCACTCTAAAAATTTTCTTTCCTCAAATTTATCCCTCAACTTATAATTAAGGCTCCCATTGGAGAATCTCTAGATGCTGCTCTTTGGAATGCTGGAGAAAAGGAAGCTTTCTCTGAAAAACGTATGTTGTAAAACAGCATAGCATGTCTTCACACTGAGCACTCAGTAATATGAACATATTTTATAACATTTGAAATTTATCAATAAATAAGTTAGGAATGTTAATACAATAACCCTGCATTAGTCAGGCCTTCAGTAAAATCAGCGCCGGCTGTTCTGAACAGGTGAGTTAAGGACGCAAGTTACCAGTGAATGCAGAGGCCACTTAAAGGTATGAAGCAGCCTCTGGCAGGTCCTGGATTCTCTGAGATGAAGCAACACAGGCGTGTCTGTGCAGCCTCCCTAGCACTAAGCTTCCTAATGACACAGCTTTTGAACTTAAGTCAAAGCTAAACTCTCCCAAATTAATTGATGTCATTGTAAGAAATACTGTGGCTTATCTTTATACTTACGGTGAATTTTATTACGTGCTTGACAGGCTTCAGGACGGTGAGAGGGGAGGAGATGAGAAGAGTGTTTTATGCAGTGGCCTTTGTGCTTTATAAGCCATTTTTTATAAGTAGCATTTCCAGTGAACTTGGACCTGTTCATTTCTTGGACAATAGAAAGTATGGTTAATATTTCAAGTTCAAAAGAAAAGTACAAACTGTTTTTCTTATTCTAAAGATGTTATTTTCCCATTGATGCAAAAAAATCCTTTCAAAATAAATTTCAAAAAAAAAAATTACACAAAGAGCACTGTAGGGGCAGGATTGGACATGGAGCAGGTTTCCGGCATCCAGCACACCGGGTAAAGGAGGAGTCAGAGTCCTCGAGCCCCTCAGTGGCTTTTCAGGCTTTTATTGGGATTAACAGGCATACAGCAGGCAGGGTGCTGGGGGGCCGGGAGGCTGGCAGACCTCCCAGCCGCGCAGCTAATCCTCACTCATATCTGGCTCTCCAGCATGCTCTCACGTTCTCTCTGCTTCTCTGCTCTCCTGCTTCTACTGCTTCTCTGCTCTCGGCTTCTCCTCCCTCCGTGACGCTGCCCTTAAAAGCCCAGTCTTAGCCCAGGTGAATCCCGTCTACATCTGCCTGCACCCTATTCCAGGTGCCCGCCATCAGGCCATGCATTCAGGACCGGAGGGTTCTGTCATCTATCTGAATGGTAGGAGGGCAGAAAAGCCTGA
>NW_023605305.1:74996717-75030012 GCF_014898055.3 Talpa occidentalis | reverse complement strand
TTCAAGCAGTCTTTATTGAAGGAAGGTCCCTATTCTAAAATGGCGAGTCGGAGATGCACTTTCCTGCATGTGTGGTCTGCCCCGGGTTGGATGCCTGGTCCTGCTCTGGTCTCGGACTGCTGGCCAGAAGGGGCCTGGCATGGGGGTGCTTCCCAGCTCACCCCTGGCTCTGTGGGGAGCCTTCTTGAAATTTCAAATTTTAATTTTTTTTTTTATCACACTCCACACTGCCTTCCATAATGGCTGCACCAACCAGTAGTTACAGGGGTTCCTGTTTTTTCATATCTTTTCCAACATATGTTGCATCTTTTTTTTAAGATAAAAAAAATTACATTTAGAGTTAGCCAGTTAGACTCATCAATTTTGTTGGTGACATTCAAGCATCATAGTCAGTAGCCAGTGGAACAAATGCCTTCTTCTGTCCATCAGGTCTGATCAGGGTATTGACCTTGGCACCGTCTGTGTCATAAAGTGTCTTCATAGCCTGTTCCATATATCTGGTTGCCTTGACACAAGTTTTGTCTCATGTCTTCTTCATGGCTGACTCAGGTCAGGGGGACCTGATGATGGCAGAGTGCTCATACTCCTCTCCTGGGGTCTCTCTCCCAAGGATTTGAGTTGCCTTTGGAGACACGTGCCTTGGACTTCTGGAAGGGTGCGATGTGCGGATCTTCTTTTTCCTGTGCCTGTGGACACCTTTCAGCCCTGCTTTTTTTTGCTCTGCCTTCAGCTTGGGAGGGGTGGGGCTTCCTTCTTTACTTTTGGTGCCACCTTCATGAAAGGCTCCTCTTCTCTTTTGAATAATATCCACTTTCACAGGTGTGGGGTTTGACCTCATTCTTGTTGCATTTCCCTAAAATAGAGATGATGTGCCTGTTGGTCATCTGAGTGTCTTTTTTGGAGAAGTATCTTCGGATTCTGTGTACATTTTTAAATGGGTTCTTTTATTTTCACTGAGTTTTGTGAGTTCTTTATATATATTTTGATATTAATTTCTTGTCAAAATATGTTTTGCAATATATCCTCTGATTCAGTAGGTTTCATTTTAGTTTTGAAGATAGTTTCTTTCACTGTAGAGGAAGTTTTTAGTTTTATGCAGTCCTATTGTTTAAAATTTGCTTTTCTTTACCCTGTTGTTGGACCAGAATCTCTAATGCTGATATCGAGGAGCATATCACCTATGTGAGCTTCTATGTATTTGATGTTTTACATCTAAATCTAAGACTTAACTCATTTTGAATTCTTTGCTGTGTGTGGTGTTCGGTAGAGCTCTAGTTTCTTTCATTTGTACATAGCTAGCCAGTCTCCCACTTCATTTACTGAATCAACTTTCCTTTCTTTTGTATGGTGTTGGCTCTTTTGTCATCAGTTAGTTGTCCCACATGTGTGGGTTTATCTCTGGACTCTTAGTTCTGGCCCATTGACCTGTATGTTTGTTTTTATTTCAATACCATGCAATTTTGATTATTATCCCTTATAGTCTAGTTTGAAGTCAGGGATAGTGTTACTTTCATTTTTGTTCTTTTTTCTGTTTGTGTTGATCTGTTAGTTCCATAAATTTAAGGATTTTTGTTCTATTTATGGGAAGAATGCCATGGGATTTTGATTGGATTGTGTTATTCCTATATGTTGCTTTACTCATGTGGCCATTTGAATGATATTAATTCTTCCAATCCATAGGCAAAGAATGTCTTTGCATTTTTTTGTGTCTTCTGTGTCTTTCAACAATGTCTTTCAGTTTTAGGTTACAGGTCTTTCACTCTCTTTCTCAAATTGAATCCCAGGTGTTTAATTCTTTTTGATGCAATTAAATGAGTTTATTTGCCTGATTTCCCATTCTCCTAGTTTGTTATTTTCATATAGAAACAAAAACAGATTTGTATATTAACTTAGTAGTTTACCACTGTGCTATTTTCATTTGTGATTTGTAATTATTTTTTTACTATGTTTTGGCATTTCCTATGTACATAACCAGTTCTCCTGTGAGGTTGAACAAAATAAGAAGTGTCCTGTGTCTCCATCTTGGTGACATTGCTCGTTGCCTCTCTCTATTATAAGGTCAACTCTTAGTACCTTCATCTTAAGGTGCTATCTTAATGCTAATTTCCTTGAATTATAGCCAAAGATTTTCACAGGTTCGCAGGGACCATGCTCTGCATCCCAGAATGGGAGAGTCCACGTGCAGTTGTTCTCTGTGCCCTTTTCCTCTTACTCTGCACCTGCTGGGACGCCTCGCTCTGTCAGGAGAAAGGCTGACTGCAACACTTCCAAAGAAACTTACTTAGCGAACACTTTCTTTCCAGTAGACTTCTCTGCAGAGAAATGCCCGGATAAGGAGAGAATGGCATCTGCAACTTTAGTGCCTGAAGTGATTTTTATGACTCACCTGTCAATCTCTCTTTTCCATCCTGGGGGAACCCCACAATTTCAGTGGCATGCTCTAACCACACTCAGAAGTGTCATTCCTACTCACAACCAATACACTCCCAAAATGTGACTGTTTTGGAGATCTTATGTTTCTCTGTGGTCAGCTATTTCTGCCAGTGTTCTTCTCCATCATGGAATGTGCAGCCTGGCTTCATCTGGCTGGAGAAGCAAGAACCCCAGATGGAATGTGTACTTGTGTCTTTATTTTCCTTTCTAGGAAATACCTAATTGCTTATAAATAATGAATTTGGTCCAGTAGGATCCAGACTTTATTTCTTATGGGAGATTTTTATGTTTTTCTCTCTCTGGTGAAATAGCATAGGGCTTACCTCACACTTCCTTTTGTCACTTGGTACATATTTAACTTCGGGTAAATTGTATCTATCTGTCCGAATGATGCTCTCACATTCTACAGAGAGAGGATGCCAAGGGTTAAATAAGATAATGGACGATAATGTGGCAACTATAATGTTCCCCACTCACTGAGGCTCATTCCTTTGTCCCCTCCTTCCCCAGAGCCTGTGCCCTTCCCCAGATCGTGACCGAGTCACTGTCCCTCACACCCAGACTGGTGTAACGTCACCCTGGAGTGCAGGACCACGGGGGACAGGGAGAACCTGAGTGTGACCTGGGAGAGCCAGGGCCTCCTTGGAAGTCTAGAAAGAAGGACCCCACCAGGACCAGCCCCCAGCTCCTGGACCCTGGCTGTGAGCCTGCCCCTGAGCCAGCCCCATGCCAGCCTCACATGTGTGGTCAGCAACCCGGTGGACCAGAAGACTGTCACCAAAGCCCTTGGGGAGGTGTGTGCCCCTTGTGAGTGTGACCTGCCCGGGGGAGGTGCTCTCAGGGCTCAGGGAGCATGGGGTGGGTGGGGTGTGTGGGTTCTGGGCTTTTCTCCAGTCCTGTCTATTAGCAGCACCTCCCCCTGGCCACCCCATACAGGAGCCTGGGTGGGGCACAGTCACCTTGGTACATCCTTTAAATGTCTCACACCCCACACCCTTCTCCTCACCCCTTGGTCTTGGGCAGTAGCACCCGGTCCCTTTCCTCGTGTTCTTACCATAGAGAAGCCTTTTGGAGAGGACGTTGGGTTGTTCGTTGGCCTGTGCTGTTGTGGGAGTCTGACCTCTCGGTGCCCTGGAAGGTCAGGATTCACAGGGTGGGCCTCTGCCCAGGGCTCCGGTCTCACCTGCACCCGTCCCCGTGAGCTGCTTGCTTTGAGTCCCAGATGTGTATCTTTTACAAATTATGCTATTTTTTGTGGAGGTGACACTGGCTCACAGCGCTGCTTATGATTCAGATGTGCAGGCGAACCCCTCTTCAGAAGTGTGTTCCCCACACCACACCTAGCACCGGGACCCCATCCTCTGCTTCACTGCAGGCCCCCACTTGTGCCCCTGCCCGGAATTGCTCTGTTCCCCGGCCTCGCCCACCCAGCAGCCCCACTTCTACAGTCAGATTTCCAGGGTTCATTGGTTTAGTTTTGTGTTTCCTGTGCTTTGCTTCTCTGTGTTTGGAACGAGTGGATGTGTCTCTGCTGTGAGCTGTGGACCTGACGCCTCCTCCACCCTAGTCCCTCCGCCCCCATTTCCTGAGAGGGCTCTGCTGTCTGCCCCATGCCACCCAGGAATGAGGGATGGAGTTCACTCTCAGCAGGACACTCAAGATCCTATGAAAAGGGACTCCTGCCCCCTCTGATCCTGATGGCCTGCTGCTCTCTGTTCTGTCTCTTGCTTCTACAGTGGAGGGCCACGGTCTTTCCTGAACATGGTGCCCCTCCTTCTAGATGCCCTATTTGCCCTCCCTGAGTTTCTTGGAAAACTCCTATTTTCCCTCAAGACTGTTGACCCATCCCCTCCTCTGGGAGGCCCTCCTGAAGATCTGTGTACAAGGTACCAGCCTCTGCACTGTGTCCCTTGGCTGGTGACTTTTGCCTTTCTCAGACTTCCCCGTGGTTGTGAGCTCCAGGGCATGGCCACATGTTAATTTAGCGTCCCTGGCACCAGTCAGGGCTGGGGAAATGGTCAATAACGGAAGCTGCTATGCCCCTTCTGGTCACTTCTGAACCAGGTCCCTCACCCTCTACCTGTTCTCCCCGTGTGCTCTTGGCAATGGGAATCTCGGGATCTCACTGTCTTTCTTTACTCTCTGAGTGAGGGAAGCAGGTTCACAAGGATCAAATGCTTCCCTGCGATGCATCATCCGGGCAGTCTTGGTTGTGCTGCTCCTCCTGGGCTCTGGCCTGTGCCTCTGGAAGACCCACTGGAACATGGAGAAGATGGAGCTGGTAAGAGGCAGGCGGGTCTCCTCCTCCCAGCTTAGATGCCTCTTGTCCCTGACATGGGGTCCCTTTCTCCTGCACTTTTCTGCTCAGGGAATGTCCCTCAAGAGAGGCTCATTGATGGCCATGACCTCAGGGCCCATGGCAGGGGGGAGGGGGTGGGTTCCCAAGGCCCAGATCAAGCTCCTCTCTGACCTGGCTCTGGTGCAGTCACAGGAACCAGCGGGGACCACGAGGTGGCATCCACTGTGCAGAGCTGAGCTAGGAGGTGCTGGGATGAGGCAGGAGGGAGGGGGGAGCCATCAGCTTGAGGATCTCAATTCCCCGTGTCTGGGTGTGGGCTTGTCAAACCCAGTCTTGTGCTGTTTCTGGCCCTACTGCCTCTTTAAGTCTGTCTAGACTCTCAATGGTATTAAGAAAATTTTTGAGCCCAGCATAGTGATGTCTCCTGTGGGACAAGGGCAATCACAGCAGTGCTTCATGTGGCTCCATCTGGGTCTCCCCATCGGTTGTTCCAGGACCCTCTTTCTTGCATCCCCAGGCTACTAGTGAATAGCACATGGAAGAAACATGGCATCTAAATACTGTCCACAGGAGGGCCACGCCCCAGATCCCTGGCCAGACCATGAAGATAAGATACTGGAACCTGCCTGCCTTTCCCCACTGCCAGCAGTGGTACATGGCCCTCCTCCACCCCTGAAGGGGAGGGCACCTCCACTCTACTCTGATCCCCATTCCCACAGACACCCACCTCTTCCAACTCTGACCAGCTCCTGCTGCCTCTGGTCTGTGTTCCTCTGACCTGTGACCTCAGCTCAGAAAAGAACGGAACTGGGCTCCGGAATCTATAATAGAAAATATTCTTTTTCTACTTCCTAGAAGGCTCCCTCAAAAGTATTATGTTCCCCATCTTATAGGGCAAGAAACTATTGTCCCCAAAATGATCGGTGGCAGAACAAAGCCTTAAATCTGGCACAGGGGGATTCTCTACATGGCCCCCAAAGACCTTGGAATTCTGGAATGTTCACGGAACATCCTCCATTAGTTCCTCTCCCAATGAGCCTGTCTCCAATTCAGGTGCCCACCTTGGGCTGGCTCATTGGTGAAGAAGTAGTAATGGTTAAAAGAGGATTACCTTAAAGGGACAATGTGACCATGGTGGATGGGGAGCTGTGGATGAAGAACCTGTGTTTTGCTCAGATAGACATTCAGGGAGAAGACGCTTCTCCTTCTGGGGTTCCTTCCCATCCATGTAAGGATTTTAGTGTCTGCATCCTCGAACTGACTTCCCCTTCTGTATAATTCAAATCAATTCAATAAGCTTACATCAGTTTTCCATTTAGACTATCAACACTACTGTGAGGCACAAATCCCTATTGCATGCTTAGGTAAATAATATCCAGAATTGTTAGATACACCCCCCACCTATTGGAGCCTCCTAAGGCATGCAGCACTGAGGCAAGGAAGACATCAAGGTCATGGCTGTACAGATTGGGGGTATTCTTTCTTGTGTCTGTGAAAACTATGACTGATGGAACAAACTAGATCAGAAAAAGAAACAGAATAACCCGATGGTGCAGAACCTGGTGGTGAATGCATGCCCAGACAAGGCCAAATGCTAAGAGAATGCTTCATTGTCTAGTAACTAACTGAGGGAGGGGGCTGCTTGTGTCAATAAAAACGAGTTGCATCGGGCACTCGGGATGCTTGAGCACAAATGTGAGCCCTTACATCCCCGGGTCCTGCTTCTCTTAAACTCTGTTTTTGTCTGTCACTTTCGATAATTTCCTTGGCACAAGTGGATTCCTCTCTCAACCCTATTCACCGGAGCTGGACTCCAGTACCCACCCCCAAAGTTTCTCAAGTGCAAGTGATGGAAGCATGATTTGGATCCACAGATGATGACAATTTCACTAATTTGACTCCTTCTTCTCCCTCATCCCAGATTCCCAAACAGTTACCATCTTCCACTGGGCTTACCCTCATAATACTTTTGCATCCCACCCTCCTTTATAGTTCACCTGCAGCCCCCAACATTTTTACATTTCTACCAGTAATGCATGAAGATTTCCTTATATATCCTTGTTATTTTTTATTGTAGCCATCCTAGCTCATGTGAAATGTATCTCATTGTGCCATTGAATTGCATTTCCCAAGATATTAAAGATGTTGAGACCTTTTCATAAGCATAATGTCCATCTTGTTACCCTCTTTGGAGACATAGTTTTCCATGATTCTCTCCCATCATGCATTGCTGCAACCACTCCATCATCCAGGTCACTAGGTCTCCATGATGTTGAATCCCATAAATGTTCTCAGCCCTCATCCTCCTTGATATTTCACAGCAGTAGCCGTATGTTGCCTAAAGGCTGTTTTCATCTGCAGCACACTAACTATTCTTCCCTTCTACCCAGTGGGGGCTCCCTAGTTGCCTTTACTGGTTTCTTTCTCATCTCCCTGACTTCTGGCTTTGGAATCTCTCAGGGTTCAGACCCCTCCCTTCACCATCTGGACTCATTCTCTGTCTGATGCTATGGCCATGCACCAATCTCCAGGACCTGCAATTACATGATACATGATAAAGGGATTTGCAGATGTGACGGAAGTGAAGGAATTTTAGATAGTAAGCTTATCCTGCATTGTCTCACAGAAATGGAAGAGGAGGCAGGAAAGTAAGTCAGAGAGACATGAAGAAGACTTAGTGTGTCATTGATGGCTCTGTAGATGGAGTTAGAGGTCATGGGAAGGCTATGTATGGTGGCCTCTGGAATCTGAGAAGGTCCTTAGTTAATGCAGGGACATGGCCAGAGTCACATTCACCAGATCCATTTCTGCTCACCCCCAGCCTGACTCTGGAACCCCTGTGGTCCTGAAAGGTCTTGGATGTCACCTCTAATTCCTTCATCATGGATGAAGTGGTGGCTGTTTTGTTAAATTAACTACATTAGATAAAATTTCATTCCCCTTCCATACTAGTCACGTGGTGAGGCATGTAGCCAGAGGCTCATGTTTGGCAGCTCAGGTACAGAGTATCCCTGGAAGGTTGTACTGAATAGCTGCAGGTTGTACTGAATAGCTCTGTGTTAGATGTCAATGCAGATTTTTATTCTTTCCTTAAAAAAATGATATGTTAATCTGCCTGGAAAGCACTCAACTTTACTCAGATAGATCTGAGTCTGGCTCTTGGCTCTTCATTTAGAAGTTGCTGACTTGGTGCATCCCTACCTAGGGAAGAACTTGAATTGTGAGTCTTCTTGAAAATGATGAGCAGCAAATATAACACACGTTGTATGGTGTGAAAGTGGGCACGTGAGAAATGGGCACTGTGTAAATGTCCCTTGGGTAATGATGTTCTTACTTAGAGACCAGTCCAAATGTACTTGTTATTGACTGATGTAATTTTAAAGTTTTGAACAGTTTTAAAAACCATTTATGGAGCAGCATTTTGAAAATTATTAATAGTCCTTTTGTCTTTGAGATCTCTGAATACGTGAACCAGGCCTTTACCTGGTAAACTTGAGCCAAAGCCTGTCATTCCTGCATCTGATAGAAGAAATACAAAGGGCAGAAAGAACAGGGAACACTCAGCTTCTGGCAGGAAAGCAGCAAAGTGGGATAGCGCAGCAAGGTCAAGTGTGTGTGTGTGCGCGCGGCGCGCGCGTGATGGGCCCACTGTTACCAGAACCCAGGCATCTCGGTGGCGGGCGCCGGCGGGACAGCGCTGTCCCGGGGACCTGCTGCCCCACCCTCAGTCAGCCGTGGCGGCGGCTCCTCAGAACCCAGTCACAGCCGTTTGGAATGGACCAATCAAGTGCGAGCCGTGAGCTGATTGGTGCTAAGTGGTCCAATCAGACGTGCGGGTGAGAGAGGATATAAGCCCGGGCTGGCGGGCGCTGAGGGAGCCGCTAAGCGAGAAGAGGGCGGGAGCGGCCTTGAGGGAAGGGGCGGCGACCCCGGCCTGAAAGAAGAGGCCCAGGCCTCGAAGGAGAAGGAGCGACGACGCCAGCCCTGAGGGAAAGACGCCGCTTCCCGCCTCCGAGGAGAGAGGAAGGCGGCACCCAGCAGCCGCCCTCCCCGGACTCGGCCTGGCCGCGGGCCTGTCTCCGGCGGTGCCTGCGAGGAGCCCGAAGGCCGCGGCCCGGGCCCCTGAGAGCGGCCTGGGGCTGGGACCTGGTGAGCAGCCGCCGCGTGTGAGCTTGTTGTCCCCCTGTTGTGCTTAAACCCCCCTGGCCGCGGTCCCTGGAGGCTCAGGTCTCTTGCAGGTGTGCGCGCGGGCGGGGCCCGCAGCCAGGGGCCTGGCCTCTCACCGGGCCTGTCCTTTGTGAGGCGAGAGCTCTTGGTTTTGGTTTTTGGTCTTTTGGGGCTTTTTGGTGACTCTGGTCTCAGAGACCCTGGGGCCTTCTTCGCCCTGTTTCCTCACAACCTTGGTCAAAGGATCTGGACTGGTCCGTTCTGTAGCTCCGTGGTGACATCATAAGGCATGTTGGCAACCTTGTGTTTCCAAGACTGCGGCCCAGAATTTATACGGGCTTGCCACAAGCCGGGACGAGTACACGGCCAGACAAGAATGTGATTGTTCTCCTCCCCTTTTGTCACGGCATCTAACCAAATGGGAGACTCAGAGTAAACACGACTTGGGGGCCATCTGGGGCCATCGGATTGTTCATGAGTTCCCATACCTGCTGGACCGCCCAGTTCCCTTTGAAGCAAGTTGTCCTAACCAAACTCGGGGCTCCAGTTCAGCCCCAATGGGTCAGCTCTGCCTTTTGCTTCTGCTTCTAGACTCGGGCAGCCTCATCCTGTTGGTCACCTCACCTCACTAGAGAGAGAAAATGAAAGTTCAAAGCCCAAGACTGGACAATTCTCAACCTGGATTGGCTTAAACTGCTGTTCCCCAGTGTCTGGGCTGAAAAATCCCTGCTCAGTCTGGCCCTTAGCTATGCTGTTTCACATCAACCTTAAGCCCCGCGCAGTGTCCACTTGACTACAACAGTACCCCATCTCTCGGGAGGCTAGGCCCGGGATCCAGGGACAATTTAATGAAGTGCCAGTCACCCTGGAATACTCCACTTCTGCCCGTCAAAAAGCCAGGAGAAGCGGATGCTGTCCTGCCTTCTCCACCTGCCCCAAACCCAACTTAGGCCTCCTTCTCCACCCTAACGTCTCTGTGTCTTGCACACACGTTTCCAAGGTCTCTGGTTCTCTGTGTGCTCCCAGTGGAAACTTTTTTGTTTGTTCTACTGGTATCCATAGATGTCTAATTCCGCCTGATGTGCATCTTTGTGCCCTCACCTTACTTATCCCTCACTTCAAACTTCTGTCAGGTGAGCAAGCCACCCAACTCTTGTATACCAGCCCTGGCCATAGTTCAAAATGCACCCCCCTGGCCACCCCAACTCTTGAGGCCCTTGGTGTTACTTCAGGGATAGGCATGAGGGCAGCAGGCCTCGAGGTGGCACAAAGCAAGTTCATGGTCCTCTCCCAACAAGTGGACTAAGACCTAAGTACTGTGGCCCCATCTTTAAATGACCTCCAGGATCAAATGGACTCTTTAGCAGCTGTTGTTCTCCAGAACTGGGAGGGTTCCTATCCTCACTCCCTCTGGGTCCCACTGGTCTCCATTCTCTGGCTGCTTGCCTTTGGACCTTGTTTTCTTAATTTGACCACCTGGTTTATCCAGTCCTGTTTGAAGGCTTTGAACTTCAAATATGGGTTGGCCAATATGAGCCCTTCAACTCCTTTCCTAATAACACCTCCTATGAGTCCTTATGATACTCCCTAGCACTCTGTAGGGTATCAAAGGGGGAAATGAAAAACAGGAAGTTGCTGAGTCTGCTGCTTGGGGTCTGCTGCTTGCTGGAGTGGAACGGTCCTGCAGTGTGCTGCTGCCCGCAGTAGTAGCCACGGCCACCTTGACCCCCTTCCCAACAATGAAGTCTGTGATAGATGGGATGGCAAGCTTATGCATATACACTGTATAAAACCTTACCATTCCTGCAATTTGGGGCTCAGACTTTTGGGGCTATCCCACTGAGCCTGCTGGTGTGACTCATTTTTCTCTCACTCCACTTCTCCGAGTACCACCTGATTTCTCTGGGAAATTGCCGTAACACCTTCTCAGGCTCTTTTGGGGTCTGGGCTTTCTACCACAAAACTGAAAGAAAGACAGAAATTGAAGCAAAGGGGCAAGTAACTGTGGAAGGAAACTACTGTGTTCCCAGAGTCAGGGTGTGAAGAGGGGTAGGGGGCTGCTCTCCAGAACCACGAAAGAAGGGCTTCCAGGGATGAGGGATTAGCTGCAGGCACCAGTGCCCCTGGGGAGTGCTGCAGAGCAGCCACCAAAGTCCAGCTTCTTGCTGGGCTGTGCTGTCTGCACAGAGGGTGGGACTGTCACTGGGTGGGTTTGCTCTAGTAAGAGCTGGGCTGGAGGAAGACTGTGCAGAGCCACATTCTATTCCAGCACCTCCTACTGTGTCCACCTCATTTTGTCTGCCCAGCTAGTGGTGGGGAACCTTATGTCCTTTGATATCTGCTTATCTCTTTATCAATAGTTTGTTTGTTTGTTGAGCATTTTCTGCCGTGAAGATGCTCCAGACTCATGCTTGTATATTTCCTGGCCCAATTTTGAGACAGGTATTTCTCCAGGCTCTCTAGTTGATTTTGTCAGGGATCCAATTGTAAAGAAAGCTCTGGGGACTAGATGTGTTGCTTATATTGGGTGGCAACAGTTTTTTGAATGTCAGGTATAACATCTCAACAGTTTTTTGAGAATGAGATTTCTCACCCATAAACAGATCCCGCACAGTTTAAATTCTTATTTTTGGCATTCTTTTTGGACATGGTGAGATTTTAAACCAAAAGTAGTCAGAAATTTTTCCCGAATGTCTTAGAAGTAAAGTTGGTTCAAATAAAAAGCCACTAAAGGAAATGTTCATTTGGCCCCCAATATAAACAAATTGATAATTAGTGAAGACAAGCAGAGTAAGAGTCCTTTGATCATTGCTGGGGTAGCTCAGTAATAGCCACAGCTCAGGTGGTTTGTAAACCCCTTAATGAAGCAATGAAGGCTATATTGGGGGGGAGGACCCACTTCTGGCAGGTCCGTTGAGGGGCTCCTTTGAGTTGCTGCCCAGTGAAACTGGTAACAATTACTAATAAAATTACTAATAAATTGCAATACAATTACTAATAAACCTCCAGTGACCCTAGGACAAGCAGCAAAGGAGGAAACACCTATTCAAGAAAATCTATGAAAACCAGTGAGAAACGTGATTCCATGGCATTTGACCAGAGCGGCCCTCCCTTCTGCCTCTCAGCTCAGCAAAGCAGGGGCCCCACTGAGACTCCTGCAGCTGAAGCCCAGGACTCTTCCCCACCCCAGCCAGACTCTCCCTTCCAGACCAGGAGGGGACGCTACATTTCTCATCCTGCCCCTGCGTACCCTGTTGCTGAGGCTTGTCCCAGTGTGAGTGTGGTCAAGAGATGGGGGTTTTTGGTTATTCCTGCCAATCCCACCTCCTGCGACAGGAGGCTGTAGCTCAGGCAAGCTGGATGGCTCAGGACACGGCCACAGATGATGAAGTCAGGATGTTAATAATGTGTTACTGGTTTCTAACATTGATAGGTGAATATGTATAAAAATAATACTATAGGGCCTCCCCGTGGCGCAGTGGTTGAGCGGTGGGTTGCGCGCTGCCATCGCGCAGCCTCTGCAGCCGCCGTTCGATCCCTGGCTGCTCCAAGCCACCAGAGAAGGGTCCCACATGGCGCGCAGACCTCTCCTGCCCCCGCTGCTCCCCTCAGCAGTGTAATTCGGTCCTTCTGCCTGCTCTGCTCCCCGCTCTGGCTCTGGTGAATTCTCTCACCCTCCCGCGCTTCTGACTGTACCCAGTGCTTGTATAAATAAAATCAATAAATAAATCTTTTTAAAAAATAAAAATAATACTATAAACATGGGGGAAAGAGACTAGAGCTGTATAAGAGCAACATTTCTGTATATTACTGGCCTAAGCTAGCAAAAATCTAAAGTCGATGCTAATAAGGTATTTATGATAAACTAGAGAAATCAATAAAAATAAAAATATAGTGAAAACATCATTATTGAATCTAATAAAGTAGATAATATTCATTGAATGCAAAAAAGCAGTAGGGGGGGGGAGAGAAACAAAAAGACATGAGCCATGCATCACACACAGTGAAATGGCAGCGTAAAACAAAATCTACCAAATAACATTGAATATGAATGAACTAAGTAACCCAATCAAAGGCAGGGATTGTCACACTAGATTCTCAATTGCGCATGAACATTTTGAAGAAATGATTATACATTTAGTCATGAAATCAACTTTAGTAATTTTTACCCCTGACTGTCCTGTTCATCTTGACCAGGCTCAGGGAGGTGGGCGCGTGCGGGCAGGCAGGGCGCAGCACCCTGGGCGTGGGCCCTCACGCGGCGGGCGCACCGGGCACATCCTGGCCGTGCTGGTTGGCCGTGAACGTCGGCCAGGAACACGGCGAGGAGGTCACAACGGCCGTGTCTAACTCTGACCGGACGTTCGTTCTGCGCTCATCTTCCAGAAGGAGCGGAGCCCTCCCCGGACCAGCCACACCCTGTGCTCAGCGCCCACCGCGGCAGAGCCAGCCAGTCCGGCCTGCGCGTGAGAGCGTCAGGCCGTCCTTCTCGCCGTTTTCTGCGCAGCTGCCCTGACTCCATTCACCAGGGTTGCATTGGGGGGACGGACCCAACTGTCTCTAGAGGGGGGTGTGTTGCCGCTTTGCTTCCAAAACCCATTGCGCGAGCCAACAGAGGCGCGGCGGCCTGCGGGATGGCGGCCAGAGCCCTCCAGCTTTCCTCGCGCTGCAGGATTCGTCCTCAGAGCAGCCAGATTCCCTCCCGGCAGGCCCCGCCCCCCGGGCTGCTGGCGACCGTCCCCTGGGCAGCAGGCAAGTGACAGCGTCTCGGCCACGGCCGTTTCCAGCCGGACCCGCGCGGTGACCTCCCCAGCCTCGCCCCACGACATCTGCCCGACAGTCTCCATCTCCGCTGGCCGTTAGCAGGGACGGCCAGAGCCCTTTTTGAAGAGATTTTTATGCTGAGTTTTTAAGACCGAACCTCTCCTCTCTTCCCACAGTCGCGGTGCCTCGGCCTGTTTGGGGGCGGTACTCTGCGCCAACTGTCATAAATTTCAAAGGACTGAATGCAAAGAATGGTCTCTGACCACAGTGGAATGAAATTTGAAATCAGTAACAGGAAGAAATTTGAGAAACCCACAAATATGTGGAAATTAACCACCACACCCCCAAATGAAGAGTGGGTAAGGAATAAATCAAAAGGATGAGGGGTGGGTGCACAGTGGACTGTGGTGCAGGACGACAGGTGCGCTGGGTGGTGGAGAGCTACCGGGACCACACCTGAGGGGAGGACAACCTCGACTGTCAAAATATTAACAAGGACGTAAACCACTGGTACTTCATTAACAACAAAAAAACAGACTAGAGCCCTCAACCAAGGAAGTGTCACAAGACATCTTCAGCTTTAAATATTTTTGTGTGTTCTTAGCCAAGGTCTCAAGTGAAATAGCAGAAGTGTGACTGTGTCTGTCAAAAATTAGTTTGGCTGCAGTTAACAGAAACACCTCCAGTGATAGAGGCTTGTACACAATGGAAGTTTAATTTTTTCAGTGGAATATTACGGAATCATAAAAAGCAATGAAGTACTGACACAAGTAAAACAGGGTGAAATTGAACTTGTTCTGTTGGAAAGAAGCCCATCCCCAAGCCAGACACCCTATGATCCCATGATCTGAGCGCCCAGCACCGGGAGCCCTGGAGAGATGCAGAGTAGATGGGCTCTCTTAGGGATGGGGTGGGGGGAGGAAGGCTCATAAGTGACAGGTGAGGTGCAGTTCTTTTTTGAGGTGATGAGAAGTTGTAAAGTTAATTCTTTTTTAAAAAAAAGATTTATTTCTTCATGCATACAAGAACTGGGGTATAGGCCAGAGGTGCTGGCGGGGGTGGGGGTGAGAGGACTCACCAGGACAGAGTGGGGAGGCAGAACAGGCAGATCTACTGAAATACACTGCTGAGGGAGCAGCGGGCGAGACGGGAGAGGTCTGCTGCACCATTGTGTTGCTTCCTGGCTGGCTGGGGATCGAACTCATGCTGCAGAGGCTGGGATTTCTTCACAGTGCTGTGCTTAACCCCTTGTGCCACCAGGGAGGCCCAGCAACGTATATTCTTAACCGCTCATAAATTACAAGAGCACAATGGAAATAATGCATACTGTTGAATAATAAAATTCATAAAAGAATGGTTTATGAGATATCAGTCAACTCTTCACTTTGAGGAAATTTGACACTTGAGGAAATAATAGGCCAAATGGCCTCCCCTACACTAAATACATATGAATTAAATTTTTGCATTAGTCTAGGGAATTTGACATCCTCCTGGTCATATATATCCATTGTCTGTAGGTAATTCCTGTTGACAGATTTCAAAGTGTAGGATCATGTGAGTTGTAAGTTGGGAAACTAGTATTTATTTGTCAGATTCCAGTTTTAGGCTGTATACTAAAGTCCTGTTTCAGTTTCTGGTGATACTTTTCAGGGACCACGTACAGTTAGGATCTTTGTCTCTAGGGCCCAACTGGCAGTACTTGGAGAGATGTATCAGAAGGTGGAAACACACTCCTTGTGTATTGTGGTGGCCAAGGGTGCAAGTGAACATTCAACACTTCTGCTCCTATAAACCACTGAGCATCACCTTTGCGCAGGAAATTTCCCTCGGTTCTGGTTCCAATTTCGTATTTTAATATAGTTTTATGATTACTAGTGGATCAGTCTTCATGTTTTCAAATGTAGCCTGTTTCACAATAGTGTCTATGTCTTCTTCACTCAGCTCTTTCTCAATGAATCTGCTGATTTTTTGCACAGAACTTCTGAGATCCTTCTTCATCTCCTCATATATCATGAAGAGAATATTGAAATCATGTCTGTGTTCATACCAGCCTCTGATGTGATCAAACCAACGACTTCCTAATACTTTTCCATTAAGTAATCTTCCATGAAGCATTCTATGTTTTTAGAGGGTTCAAATACAGTCACCCAAATTGAAAAATGATAATATGAGATCAAAACATCTTTGGGGTTTCTGTAAATGTAAATAATTTTAGCTTTTTTTTTGTTCTTGAGATCTTTTGGCACTAAGTAATAAGGCAGGTGGGTACAAAGGAGCCTAGGGGAGGGTCTGTTGGGAAAGTCAATCTTCTGTAAAGGGTATTCAAAGAAGGGGGCTCTAATATTTACATTATACTTTCAGTTCTATTATGATGGTTCTCAAAATAAATCAAGCTTAGTATTTGCTGAGTCCCAGATGGTACCTACTGTGTTGTCCCTAATTATTTGCTCTAGGAAAATCTTGTAGAACCTTTCATTTTACTCTCTGTCATGTAAGGATTCCAGTCTCCCTAAACTTCTGTTTTCACAAACTTTGCAGTTATTCTTCCACAAGAATTACTCTGATAATCCCACAGAGTAAACTGCAGTAGCACAGAGAAGATGGCCCAGCAGGTAGCTCTTCCACACACTCTATCAGAAGGTTCTTATCCAGGATCAGGGAAAATTCATTTCTGCTGGAATTGTTACAGGTCACAGTTGGTGTAATTCCCAAGTACATCTTGAAAGCAACCCGCTGGCCTTGGGCTATTGGTAGGTCTCTCCATGGAGTACTTGTTTTCCTCTAATCTATTACCTCATTTTTTAAGTGGGTTTGATCATCATCCCTTCCTCATGAAGGGACTGGGGGTTAGTGGGGTAACGCACATCCAGTCCCCAGCCTTGGTGCCTGGCACATAAATCTCTCACTAAATATCAACTGTCTGAGATGCACCGGAAAGCACCTGGTCAGGGGAGACTCAGAGCAGATGCCGTGGCCACAGACCTACTCAAATACTTTCAAATAAATGGAGTTAGAACAGCAGACTTTGTTGTTTAGAATGGACAGTTACAGGAAATGAATCAAAACTATTTCAAATCCCCAATATAGTGACATCCAGGCACAGAAGTTGGTGGTGGACATTTTCCCCAGGGAGGTGGGGTTGCTGTGTGGCCCAGACACTGATCAGGGTCTCCTACCTGCCCCCTACAGAGAAAGGGGACATGGCTTGCCTCCCATACCCTGGATCCCTGGGAAGAGGCAAGGGTAAAGTTTGACAGAGCAGCGGGATGTGCATCAATGGGAGGGCAGAGGCAGCTCTCACCCAGGCTGGTGAGCCTCAGAGGCAGGTCTAAGCAGATGGGGGGCCACGTCCCAGGAGAGCCAATTGGAGGGAGAGGCACTTCCTCCAGCCTTGTGAGAGGTTTTGAGGAGCTTGTCACCAGATTCCAACATCATGTTGGGGTTCTATGAAATTCAGGGAGAAAGCACCCATTTTTATGGAGCTGGCATTTCTATGATGATCATGGAGGTAAGACCAGCACTTGCTCTTTGTGGGTCTGAGCACAAGGGGTCTCTGTCTCATTATTAGTCTGTCTGGTCCCTGATGCTTTTTCAGATGGAGGCAGTGGGAGCCAGAAACTGTAACCCCAGACACACAATTTATTCTGTTAACTCAGGAGTCTTTTCTTCTTATACTGTTGACATGAAACAATCTCATTTCTAGATTGTGACTTATTTTTTCTCCCCTCTGACCATAAATATATAATTTTCTCTGCTTATCCATTTTCCTAAGATTAATGGTACTTCTAACTGATGTGTGAAAAATTCACTGTGTGTATGAACATGTATGTTATAGACACACATTTACATCATTCTATCACATGACGAATTTCCATGGCTCATATTTTGGAGTGTAGAAATGAGTTGGCTGAAGGAAGTAGTGAGAATCTATCCTCAGGTGCTCCTATTCCCAGTGGACAGTTTATTTTAACAAAATCAGGAAAATGTGATGCCTCCAGGGGGCGCTCCCGACACTCTGATTGGAGTAATGTCAAGGCATTCATGACAAGCGTCTCCTAAACCCAGTGAGATACACCTCATTGCAGTGGGAATGGCCCGTGTCAAAGAAAACCAGCAACAGCAAATGCTGCCCAGGGTTTCAGGGAGAAAAAGGAACCTCATACACTGATATTTGCTACGTCATCCTTGACTGCATATTGTCAGCACGAGTGTGTCCCTCAGAGTCTGAAAGGTTAGAACATGTGGGAATTTAGTGTTTGGAAGGGGTCTATAGACCAGTCTTTATGGAAAATAGGGTTGAGTTTCCTCAAAATATTAAAAATATATATTACCCTAAAACATATACAGCATTGTAAACCAATGTGTTTTCAATGAAAAAAAAAAAAAAAACTACAAAAAAGGAAGTGTCTCCTAGATGAGGCTAAATGAGGATAAAACCACATATTGCTGAGCATCTGTGAGCTCTGGGCACATGCACAGGCCCCACTAAGTCCCAGACTCTTGAAGTACAAACACTTGCCCACCCTTGTGCCAGCTCACAGGCTCAGATAAGCTCAGCAAATAAATTCAGGCAGTGAGTGAAAAAAAATGAGATTGAGGCCTAACTGCATGGTCCCATGGCTGATAATGGCACTGGTCCCACAGGGAGGGGAGAACTGGAGGACGCTGGCCGCACATAGGCTTCGCTGGTCAGTGTGTGTCCCTGGGGGATTGGTGGGGTCCCAACAATCTCCCCCCAGTGGGGGGTTTCTTGTTTGGTCAGGAAGATTCTAATGTGGAGAAATGCCCTTCCTCCAACCGACCGTGGCCTGACCTGAGCCCAGCAAGCCCCTGTTGTTGGAGGGGCCCCTGTGATGGGGGGGGTGCTGGGTCCCTGGGTCCACACTGTCCTCAGAGGGGTCTTTCATCACCAAGTCTGGCTTGGCCTTTGACTTGCTACGTTATCCTTGACTGCATATTGTCAGCACGAGTGTGTCCCTGAGAGTCTGACAGGTTAGAACATGTCAGAATTCAGTGTTTGGAAGGGGTTACTGAGGGTAGGGCTGTGGCTTTGAGATACTCCCTCTGAGGGTGCAGGGTCTTGGGTATATTATCAGCTCCCCTGAGGGCAGGGTTGGGAGGGTGGCCCTGGAGGCGCTTCCTTCATTTCAGCAGAAGCTTTAGTGTGGCCTTGGGTCATGTGTCACTCAGAGGAGTAAGTGTGTGAGTTCTGCTTCCTGTGTTGCCACTCCGGGGTTCAGTGACAGCAGCAGCAGATGGAAGGGAAGTCAGGCAGGGCTAAGCTCAGGTGTGCTCAGCAAATACTTTTTGAATGGGAACTGTCGTGGCTGCCACCTGCAGTTTGGCTGAGAGCTGCTTATTCTGAATCTGTGTGATACCCAAGGTCCCCCCAGGGGGGCTAAGGCCCAGGGTGAGCACCAAGGCCTACTCTGAGGGGCCTGCCCTGTCCTTACACAGCCTGAGAGTGGCCTCCTTGCCTCCCTGTTCACAGGCTTGGGCTGCATCAGAAGGGGTTGGGGGAAGAGAAGGGACCCTTGGTTGTGTCATATATGATGAGAACTTGCTCCAGAGCTGTGAGATCCCAGTGCAGAGAGCACCTGATTCCCTGTGGGAGGACAGGCAGGCTTCTAGGGGACCATTTGAGTGGCATCTGGAAGGGTCTGCAGACATTGACGGGATAGGAAGGGGAAGGAGAGGGAGCAGGTCACAGGCCAAAGGTGATAGGGGCCCTTCTTAGGTCCACAAGGATGAGGAATAAACCCCATAAATGGAGAAGTATTTTCATTAACTGCTCCTGCTAGGGTTTCTCTACTCAGGGTCCCATGGTAAGAGGGTCTGACAGGTCTGTGGGCACCATCTGCAGAGCCCGCATGTTCTCTGTTCAGGGGTGGTATGGCCTGAGCCCTTGGGTTGGGAAGATGGTGTTCTGGGTGTCACCTCTGTCCTCCTGCTGGATGCAGAGAAGAGAGATGCCAAAACCTATCCAGCCAGAACCACAATGGAAACATGGTGAGAGAGGAAGTCAGGCAGAAATGGTTGTGGTTGGGGTGATAAACACGGACATTGACCTGGGCAGGAGCCTGCAGGGAGCTGGGCATGAGCAGAGGCAGAGCAACCTCTCCCAGTGGGCTTCCCAGGTTTGAAGACAGGAGGGTTGATGTAATTGAGGCTGGTTAAGTCTGAGATGAGAGACTCTGTGCAAGTCAGACCTAGAGAGGCCTAGGAGGACCGAGTTCACGGTCCAGGGAGGAGGGTGGGTCCCAGCCTCCTCTGCACACAGTGAGGGTCCAAGCCCTGCTGGGGACCCGCTGAGGCTTCCTAGGCAGCAGCCTTTGCAGATCAGGGCCAGGCTGGGGTGCAGGTCCAGTGTGAGGCCTGAGCGAGGGGAGGCAGCTGTGGTTGGCCAGGGGCTGCCTGGGTTCTCAGAGGCTCAGAGATGCAACCACAGGCCTTCTTGTGTGGGGTTTATGAGGGAGGCGAGAGGCCCAGCCCTCCTCCCCTTGTTTGTCTTCTCGGGGTCTGAGGCCATCATGGTCTGGGAGATTCAGAGTCTAAGAGGGGCTGATCTGGAAAGTCCACTGGTCTGAAAGGGGAGGAGACCTGTCCTAGGCCTGGCTTTGCCACTTTCTAGATCCCACACTTTGGGCTCATTCACTACCCTCTCTGAGCCCCAGTGTCCTCATTTGGGAAATGGGAGGTGGTCATGACATCCCTTTTCCAGGTGGCCATGCTCTGTAACTGGGGGTGTGATGGGCAGAGTTGCTGGTGCGGCCTCAGCTCTCTTCTGCCTGAGGGCTGGAGCCCAGGGAGTGCGTTTGCAGGGTCAGCAGGAGCAGATGGAGCAGACCCCTGTCCCTAATCCTCTAGACCTTAGCCTGGGGCTGCGCTCCCCTCTCCCTAGTGTGGGTGTAGGGCTTTTCAGTGACCTGAACCTGGAGCTCCCCACCCTGCACCAAGATGGGAACCTGCTGGGGTTAGGAAGAGGGTGTTGTAAGCTGAGAGCTCTCAAATGTTATGGGGTGTCCCCTGGGGACAGCCAGGCCCTGGCCCTTGGCAGGGGTGTCTGAGGCAGCTTGGCCCTGGGCAGGAGGGCTGTGCAGGACCCTATCCCTGCCCAACTGTGAGGGCAGGAGCAGGGCTGGCAGAGGCTCAAAGGGAAGTGCAGGGTTCTGATGGTGAAGAATGAGCCAGCATGTCCCAGGGGACACACTGGGGGATGAGTCGTGGAGCAGGTTTGCAAGGGAAGACCTGCTGCCAAGTGAGCAGCCCTCTTGCTATTTATTAGCAGTAATAAACAAGCATGATTGATTATGTGACAATGAATGGTAGGAGGAAAAGGCCCAGGGGTAATCAACTTTATGGGGAACTGGAGGGGACATGTTGGCCACGTATACAGGGAAGACTTCCCGTGCAGGTGCTTGGTGTAATTTCTGATCTACTTCTAGACCGTCTTGGACCCTGACCACACTATCAGTCAGTGCTACCTGGGCATCCCGGCTGCCTCATGATGTGGGCCTTGTCCAGTTCTTTCACACACACACACAGGTGCATAGAGAGGCCATACACACAGAGGTGCAGAGGCCCCAAGTAGTAAAGAGGCCACACTGGGTGTGATGTAGCCTCTGTGGGGATTTGGCTTTGCCTTTGTGTGTCGGGAAAGAACCAGCCCTCATGGCTGCTGAGGAGCCACATAGGTGCAAGCAATACGTCAGTGACATTTGCATTGGGGGTGCCGGGAGTTGACACCTCCACCAACAACTTTGTTACTTTGCTCAACAGCTGCTTGATTAGGTCACTGACTGCCGCGGACCAGCACAGGTCACTGCAGGGGGAGGTGCAGCAACTGACAGTTGAAGTTTATGGAAAATCAAAAAGGAAAATTGACTCATTTAATAATATGGGACTGAGGACAGGCACCAGGAGGGCGACGCCCAGACTTTCTGAGCCTGAGCCTAGGCTGGTGTGGGTGGGCAGGGCTGCAAATCCTGGAGATAGGTAAGGGATTGGAGACGGTGCACCACATTGGAGGGCGCCTCTCAACACAGCCCAGGCATGCCATACACGGAGATGGCTTGCATTTATCCTGCAATCATTTAATGAGATGCTGTTGTAGGTGCTGGGTAACAATAAGGACTGATTCTAGAAGAGTGAGCTACCATCCCAGAACTAAAATTTTAGGCCAGCCTTTGGGGAAAACAGAATAAGGAGGCTTGTAGGGTAAGTAGAGGGGAAAAGCTTCAGGCTTTTCCACCCTCCCATTGTGCATGCGCACGCGGCCAAACAGCTTGGCGTGGCGTGGCATGGTGTGGCGTGGCGTGGCGTGGGAGGCATGGCACGGCGCAGGGCACCGTGGACGGAGGAGCGCAGTGGAGTGGATGGAGGAGTGCGGCGGAGAGTGGCAGAGCGCGGCGGAGTGCGACCGAGAACGGCGAAGATGAACAGGGAGAGCATGAAGACGCCAACAGGGCTGCTAGAACCGGTTGTGAACCTACCCGCTATGGGTGGTTGCGCTACCGGGGCCATCTGAGTTTTCTTCTGCTTTGCTTTATTTATTTTTTATTATTATTTATTTATTTATTTATTTATTTATTTATTTATTTATTTATTTATTTTTAAGAACTGGGGTACAGGTCAGAGGCGCGGGAGGGTGAGAAGATCCACCAGAGACAGAACAGGGAGCAGAACAGGCGGACGGAAGACAATGCTGAGGGGAGCAGCGGGCGAGACAGGAGAGGTCTGTGCCATGTGGGTTTCTCCCTGGCCGGCCAGGATCAAACCCGCACTGCAGAGGCTGAGGACAGCTTCACAGTGCGTTGCTCAACCCGCTGCACCACTGGGGAGTCCCTGCTTTGCTTTTCCCCCCTTTGCTTTCTAGATGTTTTCTCTGCAGCTGAACAGATGGACAGGCAGTCTGGGATGGGACCCTGCCCAGAAGACCCCCACATCTGCTGGGTCTCCTGGGCCCTGGGACTCACCAGCCTCCTCCTCAGTGAGTGGCCTGGGCCCATGGAGGGAGGGAGGATGGGTAGAGCAGGGAGGTCCAGTGTCTTTCCCCGCTTGATGTTTTTGGTGAACAAAAGAATAAAACAACTCTAATGCCGTATATCTGGTTAGATCCCAGGGTGACTGGAAAGGACAAGGTGGCATTTTGGTTGTGGGTGGGCCAGGCCCTGCGCCAGGACAGCCTGGACTGTGTCCAGGGAACAGCCATCAGGAGGTGAGGCTGCTTTGCTGAGATACCAGGGAGGCAGGGGGCCTGGAGCTGCTGGGGGAGGGGATGAGGCAACGAAGAATGTTCCTGGGGGTGGGGGGCTGGAAAAGGACACCCCTTCCTGGAACTCAGAGACACCTGGGAGCCTCTGTGGCTGTCTTATAGAGAAAGGGCCAACCTAGAATCTCTAATCTGAGCCAGAGGAACCAACAATGGTCTGGGGTCTTGGGCTGATCTAAAAGGAGAGTGATCACCCACCAGCTCCACTGGGGTTTGGGATCAAAACCAAGCCGATGATCACAAAGGAGAGGCTCCTTGAAGTCTCAGGTTTAACTTAAAATTGCTTTTGAATTCCATATTCCACTACAGTGTTTGAATTCATAAACATTTAAGAAGTGTTTGCTTTCTGGTCAGTGAATCTTCTAGGGGTCCTTTATCACCTAGAAGA
Source organism: Talpa occidentalis (assembly GCF_014898055.3). Classification (NCBI taxonomy): domain Eukaryota; kingdom Metazoa; phylum Chordata; class Mammalia; order Eulipotyphla; family Talpidae; genus Talpa; species Talpa occidentalis. The sequence goes on along the minus strand of NW_023605305.1, from coordinate 75,006,690 downwards.
CTGACTCTCTCGCCATCCCCAAATGCTCTTCAGGTGCTAGAGACGTCAAGTTGAATACACTGTTGCAGGAAACCCTGGCAGCAGGGGTTCCCATCAGTTTGTGGTGACTGAACTGATCGTGGAGCATCGTGTTATGTGATAACATGGAGACTAGAAGCAGGCCCCGGTTACCCGGGTGGGATTTCAGTTCCTGGAGTTCACATAATGGGGTGTGCAAGAGCAGGGGCTGAACCGTGAATTCCTAAGTTTGAAAAGCAGCAGCAGTGTTCAGAATTTTAGTGTGTTCCTATAGCCACATATTACAACAGCCCGGAGAAAATGTGGGAAGACAGGAGATTGTTACCAGGGGCACGGGGTGCGGTAAACTTCGGAAGGAGGAAAGGATGATGAGGGGGGATGGGAGGAGTGAGATGGTGGGTTTAGCAGAAAAGGAGCTGGAGAATTCCTGGTGATGGTCAGATGTCACATTTATGATTTTACTGGAGATGATATTTGTATATATAATGAAATTAAATAAAAATTAAGGAAAAAATAAGATCTAATGAATTATAACTGTATGGTGAATGACTTGACATCTTTGATTATTAAATGTTTTGTTTTAATACCTCAACCACTATATCAATTTGTAGGGAATTATGTAATAAAATGTAATGGGTTAGAGGCAGTTGTGAACAAGACATTTTCAGTTAACAATGAGCTTTGCAAAGCATCGAACCCCTTCTAACTAATGATGTTGAATAGACTAAAACACAGACTTTCTCCTCCTCTTCACTTTTATTTAACAAAGAAAATATATTGAATTGAATACAATTTTCTCCACAGGTCCTGGGTTGCCTAGAAGATTATGAGGGAGGAGTGAGTGTGAGCAACAGTAAGGCGCCATCCCTGGCATCTCCTGAGGAGTCCCCTTCCGGAGGACAGAGCCCTGCTGCTCCTTCTCTCTCTGTGTCCTCCATTTCCTCACAGCTGCTTCTCCCCATCCAGTTCTGGGGATCCTCCCTGCACCTGAGGCTGAGCCCCACTTCCTGGTCCCTGTTACGGGAAGGGGCCGTCTGGTGGGGCTGCTATTTGGCCTCAGTTGTCAGGAGTCTCTGCTCTGCTCACCCCACTGAGCCCTGCTCCCCTTTCCCAGGAGGGGGCCCTGGAGGGTGACTCAGGGTGTGCTGAGCTCCTGGGGGTCAGACACTGTGCTGGAGGAGGAGCCCTGGGGCAGGGGAGGGGGAGCTGAGGGGCAGCCCCTGCAGGGGAGAGGCTGGGCTGAGAGAGGGAGCTGGTCCAGGCTGCTCTGCCCTGTGCACCCATCTACTAAAGAAATCATGACACCAGGTGAAAAGTTTGGATTTCAGGTTGTGGGAATATGTTGAGTTTCTTGAAGGAATCTGCAGACAAGGGAATGAATCTAGTCAGTCTGTATAAATTGGGCAGAGGGTGCTGGTGGATTGGAGCCCCTCTAGGTTTCATAGCTATTGACATGGCACTGTGTTCTCCCTCCAGTTCCTGATCCATCCCCCTTCCTCTTGGACTATGTTGAAAATATGAATCATTTGAAAATTCAAGTTGGACACCTCTCTTCCCATAGATCATCTGGAGAGCAGTTATAATGTTACCATTTGCTGTAGTTAAGGAATTCTGATTCAGTTTCCTTGCCATTAAGTGTCCATAAGCACTACAGTTTGATCGTTTCTTTCTTCCTCCATAAGAAGTACAAATAAGAACAAATCATTGCATGTAGGGTGCTGCGCATAGGAAATGACATATTGTAGACACTTGGTCAAACACCTCAAGGAGGGGGAATGAGGGACAAGAAGGAACCAAGGGAAAGATCCAGGTTTCTGGAGTCAGCAATTGATTGAGGGGGGACCTGGAAACGAAGGCAACAAATTCAGCATTGGACCCGGGGTGTGTGTCCCCATGGAGATGTCTAGAACAGGCTGACTGCAGGGTCTGCCTGGCAAAGGGTGGGGTGGGATGGAGACCCAGGAATGAGTGTGGGCACGAGCAGCATGTGACTGAGCACTGAAGCCACAGTGTAGGTGTGCTAGTGAGAGAGTGACATGAAATGACACGGGGCTGGACAGAACCCCTGAAGCACCAGCATCTAAGGGGAGGGGGCGTGGAGGAAGAAGATCAGTAAAGGAGAAGCAAAGGCAGAGGGGAGATGCAGGAGGGTGTGCGACCAGGGAAGCTGAGGAAAGAGCTGCTTCCAGAGGAGGGAGAGGGCAGGGTGTCCAGTGCTGGGAGGTCCCCTGGTGTGCGCTGATGCAGGAGAGGCAGGTGGAGGGCGGTCCTGGAAGTGAGCAGAGTGTGGCTGTGATGTGGGAGGAGAACAAGGACAACAGTTGGGTATGAGGTAAGGGGGAAGTTGAGAGACTTCTGAGAATATTTAAGGGCTACAGGAAAGAAGTGTGCAAGAGGGGTCTTGGACCAGTCCAGAGAAAGAGGAAGCACATTAGAAAGAAAGGTCCCCAAGAAGGGGCTGGCAGTGCAATGAAGTAATTTTAAACGAGTCAGCAATGACACTGGAGATGCAGATATCTCTTTGATTTGGTAGTTTTCTTTTTCTTTGAATAAATAGGTTGTTAGGTTTAGACCCTAGAAGTTCAGTGTCTTCCCTGGGGATAGGAGAGAAAGTTAGGACACAGGAATAAAAACAAGTCAGTTAAAAGCTTGATGGTATGAACTTGAAAGCTTCCCTTTCTGCTGCCTTTTCCTCTGAGGAGTAGGAGACCCTGTCATTTGGCAAAGGTGATAATATAGGTTGGTGTTTTGTCTGCTCAGGCCCCCATAGCAATGCTATAGATGGTGGCTTAATACACAGCAATTTATTTTCCTGGTTTTGGAAGTCAGAGATCAGGGTGTCGGCATGGTCAGGGTCTGGTGAGAGATTAATTCCTGGTTTGTGATACCCTTTCCCTGTGTCCCATGTGGGAGATATGAGAGAGGTGGGGAGGGAAGTTTGTTTTGTGGCTCTATCCCCATCTCCAGGCACACCCTCATGGACCTCATCTAAACCTAATATCCTTCCAAGGCTCCATCTGGAAGAATCATCGCATGGGCAGTTAGCACTTCAGCATGGGTTTTGGGGGCACACAGTCGGGTCTATTGTAGCTGGTGGATATTTTGATGTGAGAGCAGTCAGCAGGATGATGACAGAGTGGCTGTGGAGTCACACTAGCTGCATTTCAGTCCTGGTTCTTCCCAGTGGACTTGAACAAGTGACTTAGTCTTTCTGTGTCTCAATTTTCCAACATGGAAAGAGGGATAATGGCCCCTGTCTCACAGAGTGTAGGTGGAGATTAAATGAGTTAAGGCCTGTGGAGTGTTAGAACAATGCATATAACCTAGCAAGAGCTCAGTAAGTGCTAGCTGTTATACATTTGTATTATTTATCTGGATCTAAATATATAAACTATTATACATTTATATGGCTTATATTTAAATAGTTGTCACACATATGAATGATTGCTGAGTACTATTAAAATTATTTAAGACTACATATTGTGAATTTATAATAGTATGATTTATGAGAGATTTTTCAGACAATCTGTAGTTTCTGCAATAGGAAATTAGAGTTACTGCATTTTCTGCAGCACCCCATCCAGGGTATTGGGAGACAAATGTTAACTTTTGCCAAGGTGCATGGAGCAGGTTATATTTGACTCTGCAGCCATTACTGCTTGTTGTGACTTCTTGAATCTTGGATCACAACTGCAACTTTTTATAGTGTACAACCAAGTTTCCTAACCTTTACCCTAATGGGTACTGATGTACCCACTGATTGAAGAAAATACCTGATCTTGTCTTTGATGAAAAGTGATCAGGAGTTTGGTAGAACTGTGATGAGGAGGAGTGGTGTGAAGGGTATCTGGATATATCATCAAAGAACTGGGGATTGAACAAATGGAGAAATTGTGATGTGCCTGCAAAAGGGAGAAGCAGGAGGGTGACTACACTCTATCTTAAGGTGTGTGGATGTGATGAAATGACCATGCTTTTTTTTGAGAGGTTCACAGACTCAAGGGGTGGTAATGATCTGTAGAGGAGAAGCAGATTTCAGTGAAGGCAAAACAATTGTTACATTGGTGAGGCAGATCTCTCCTGTCTCACCCGTGGCTCCCCTCAGCAGTGTACTTCAGTACTTTTGCCTGTTCTGCTCCCTGCTCTGTCTCTGGTGAATTCTCTCACCCTTCCGCACCTCTGGCCTATACCCCAGTGCTTGTATAAATAAATAAATCTTAAAAAAATTAAATAAAAAAGAATCATGTTAAAAAATTGTTACACTTATTTACAGACATCATTTTATTTTTGAATTAGAACTTTTCTTTCAATTACATCACTATTTGTTTGCAAATGATATATTATGCCCTATACATTTTTTTTTTTTAGGATTTTTAAATTTATTTTATACAAGAACCGGGGCACAGGCCAGATGCATGGGAGGGTGAGAGGATTCACCAGAGATGGAGCGGGGAACAGAATAGGCAGACTGATGAAATACACTGCTGAGGGGAGCAGCGGGCGAGACAGGAGAGGTCTGCTGCGCCATGTGGGACCCTCGCCGGCCGGCCGGGATCAAACCAATGCTGCAGAGGCTGTGGACCACTTCACAGTGCGGTGCTCAACGACCTGCGCCACCAGGGGAGGCCTGTCCTATACATTTTGATATGTTTATTTTAAATTCAGCCTACTTACAGTTCAATTTTTCTGTATAAATATTGTTATAATAATATTAATCTTTATGTAAATTTTATTTAATAAAACTAAATGTTTATAAATCAATATGTCAATTATATTTCCCAGGACAAACAGTTTGAAATAATGGAAGTATATATAAGACGTATGACTATGGAATTTAATGCTGAAAGAAATTTATGTTAAATATTGAAAAGATAGCAAGGACAGATAGAGAAATAAAAACCATGAAAGACAAAGACAATAATAGGAAAATGGCAGACACATATATTACCTCATCAATAATTACATCACATGTAAAATGATTAAGTACTCCAAATCAAAGTCATGGGGAATAAGAAGTATGATTGATGAATATGCTACCAATATGGCGACACTTTAGATTCTATTGGACTGGGAAACAACAATGTGGAAAAGATGAACTATTCAAACAATACGAAAAAGAGCAGGAGTGACAATGCTAATGTTAGATAAAATAGACTTTAGGATAAAAAATGTTAAGAGACAAAAATTGTTTTTATAAAGACAATATGAACTACTCATCAAAAAGATATAGCAATTATAAAGATGTGAACATAAGAAAAGAGCTTCAGATATATGCGCAAAAAATGATGGAATAGAAGGTAGAATAGACTTCAGTAAGCCGATAGTAGTAATTGGTAGATAATGTAGAGGTCATTAAGGTAATGGAAGAGAATAGAGCAGAAAAGGATCAATATCTAACAGACCCTGTTGAATGCTCCATTCTCTGTCTGTTGCTGCTAACTCTCCATTTTCACATTCTTCTCAAGTGCACATGCAATATTCTCCCCAGAAAACAATATGTTAGGCCATAAAACAAGCTCCAAAAACCTTGAGAGTGGGAAGCTGGTTCAAAATGGCAAGTAGACAGGTATTGAACTCACTTCTTCCTATAGAAACAACAAATTTAACGCTAAATATGGAGAAATTTGTTCTGCGATAACTGAAAAGTTGCTGAATAGCACCTCTACATAGAGTGATGAAGGGCCACGTTGACAAGAGTAGAGGAGTCAAAAGTCAGTCTCACCTGAATCCCACCCTCAGTAGTAGGACCCCCAATCAAGAAGGATATCCTACAGAGCCTTTTCCTGAGGAACAAGGGGTTTGTGCCCCTCATGAGTTACCCTAACCCTTAGGGCCTGAACTAGGAGACATGCTCCCTAAAAGTCTGACTTTGGAAAAAATAGTGTGCACCAAGGAGAACCCTATGGCTTAAGGAACAGAGATTCCTCTCTTAGGGGCCTGAGGACACGCTCATTCACACTAAGATCAGCAGTTTAGAAAGAGCTCAGGCCACAGGTAAAGGAGATCCATTTGCTAATCTTAACCAGTTACTGGCGGGGGAGGGAGGGGTGACAGAATTTCTGTGAGATTGAGAGCAGGTGAGCACCATTTTGAGATCTCCCCATATCCTGCTTCTCTCTCCCAGGTAGGGGATCAGGGGACAGACATCCCTCAGACCTACTCCCTACCCTCCTTTACCTGAGCACTGGCCCCTCCCCCAGGGCTGCAGTTTCCTCCCACATCAGGGAACAGATCAGCTCCCTCCAGGGGGCTGTCACAGGCCAGAGGCCTGAGAGGGCACCAGGAACATGCACCCTCCTATCATCCATCCTATCAGTGCAGCTCTGCACAGGCTCGGGGCAGCATTCCTACTGCCCACCTGTGCCTATGCAGGTGCCTCTTTTCACCAACTCTCTCCCTCTGCAGGGCAGCAGCTTCCTATCTGCCTGTGACCTGTCAAGGCCGCCCGCCTGCAACCATGCAGGCCTGTCAGCAAACCTGTCCCTTCTGGGGGAGCTCTTCCTCCCCGCTTGTGTCTATGCAAGTGTCTTTTACTGTTTTATCCCTTCCCTAATAAACCTGCCCTTTAAATATAACTAATGTCTCTGTCTCGTGGAGAAATTCACCTGGGGAACTCACCACATGTCCCTGAAATGGGAGTTCTGGTGAAATCTTTCCCAGAGTGAACCTAAGGACCCCGCACTCCAAATCCACAGACTCCAAAAACGACAACAAATGTGTATGTGTGAGTGTGTGTGTGTACTTACATGTGTGCTGTTTCTCAGCACCGCTGACAGGGATGATGAAATGAGGTTAGGTGTCTGTGCTGTAAAAGTCCCTGCTGTTCTGCAGCATGTGAATGTCTGTCACCTGCCACCCCAGAGTCCCTGACCTGCAGCCACACTGTGCGTCCCTCTCTCTAGCACACCACCCCCCCAGATCCCCACCCCACCCCCAACAAATGGTTTCCCAGGTGAACAGTGTCCCACAGGCGCTCACAGGGGTGTGAGGACACAGTAGGGGACACACAACACTTGCTCCCATCATAGGAATGACCGGGGAGAAGCTGCCGGGTTCTGACCCTCCAAGAAGTTCTGACCTCAGGGCTCCTGGACACCCACTGAGAGAAGGTCCCCACTGTTGGGTGGGGTTGGGGGAATCAGGCCAGTGTGGTATATTCTCTCCTCTGGAATACTGCAGGGCAGTTACAGGGCAGAAAAGACTCGGGTGACTTGTTTCATTACAGGGCAGGGAGAGGGTCACCCCAGACCCCACAAATCTGCCTGCTCTAAATAGGTTCTGCCATCCACTGCATCGATATAAAACATATGAGACTTTAATGAAAAGGAACTTTAATACAATTAGGAAACAATACAGGAAAGGCAAAGAATATAGTTTCTAAATCAAGCACCCAAAGTTACCCGTCCCCTCGTGGGTAAAATTCCACCCAAGCAGGATTGGCCCAGAGCAAGGCCCCAAAGCCTGTCACAAGTCTAAAGCATCTTCCAGTGGGGACCCACAGAAAAGGACCAGAAACAACCAGACAAGTCTGGGAGGAAAGAGCAAAATCAAAATCAAGGCAAAACCAGCCATTGTCATCCTCTCCATGGGTCTCTCACCCACATCTGTTTCAAGCAGTCCAGGACCAAAAGGCAAGTGCAGCTTCTTAACATGTCTCTCTGCTTCATGTGCCTCCTCTGGGTCTCCTTCTGGCTCTCCATCCTGCTTCCTTCCTTCCTCAGTCTCCTCTGAAGCTTCTTGCCTCCCTGCTCAGCTCCACCCTCCCTTGGGTGGTGCAGGAAACCTGGAACCTCCCCCTTTCCTGGGGACCACCCTGTTACAATTTGAGCCACAGGGGAGAGTGTGGTGCATGTGGGATTGTCCAGAGTTTTCTATTTGGGAAGCACACACTCCCCATGACTTGCTGTGTGACCTTTTGTAGGCCTCACAGCCCCTCTGGGACTCAGGATCTCATCCATAAGTGGGTTTGCTGTGCTGTCCCTGACCTCCTTGAGTGTAGGTGGTGGGGCCAGTCCTGTGCACCCAGCCTGGTGATGCTCTCCTGGGCAGCTAGGGGGACCCCAGTGGGCAGCACAAGAGGCCCTACAGGGTCAGGGAGAGGCACTGCTCCCAGGGCGTGCGAGCTGAGAGCACTTAGGGATGTTGTGGGGTGTCCACTGGGCCCTGGCCCTTGGCAGGAACTTGTCTGAGGCAGCTGGGGCCTGGGCAGAAGGGCTGTGCAGGCCCCTGTTCCTGCCAGGCTGTGAGGGAAGGAGCAGGGATGGCTGAGCTTCAATGAGAAGTGCTGGGAGTGAGGCAGCCTCTGGGGGCTTTGGCTTTGCCTTGTGTGTTGTGAGAGAACCAGCCCTCCTGGGTGCTGAGGAGCCACATAGGTGCAAGCAATAGGTCAGTGACAATTTGCATTGAGGTTGTAAGGAGTTGACACCTCCACCAAGAGCTTTGTTACTTTGCTCAACAGCTGCTTGATTAGGTCACTGACACTTGAAGTTTATGGAAAATCAAAAGGAAATTGAACTATTTAATAATATGGGACTGAGGACAGGCACCAGGAGAGCGAAGCCCAGACTTTCTGTTGAGTGTGACTTCTGTGCCTGAGCATGGCAGTGCTACTCACCCCGGAAAGCAGGTAAGGGTCTGGAGAGGGTATAGGGGAAAGGGTGGGGGCAGGAGTGTGCACTAAGCTTCATAGGAGGGGGCCTCGCCAACACAGTGCCAAGCCCATCATACAGGGGTTTGTTTACACATTCATCCTGCAGTCATTAATTGAGGTCTTGCTTTAGGTGCTGGTGCAGTAAGATCTGAATGGTTGATTCTAAAAGAGTGAGCTGTCTTCCCAGAACTAATATTGTAGCCCCACCCTTGGGGTGGGGAAGAAACTAAGGAGGCTTATCTGAGTGAAGCTTTTCCTCTGCTTTTTCTCTGCCTCTAGATGTTTCCTCTGCAACTCAACAGATGGACGGGCAGCCTGGGAGGGGGCCCTGCCCTGGAAGACCCCCCCTCTGCCGGGTTGCCTGGGTCCTGGGGCTCACCAGCTTCCTCCCAGTGAGTGGCACCGATTTCTGGGGGGGGGGGCAGTTGGGGAGCAGGGGACAGCTGTTCTTTCCCTGCTAGATGTCTTTGGTGATCCAAAGGACAAAACAACTGTAATGTAGCACATCATGGTTAGCTCTCAGGGTGAATACCTGGAAAGGATGAGGTGGCATTTTGGGTTGTGGGTGGCTGGGCCCTGCACTGGAGCAGCCTGGGCTGTGTCCAGCGAACAGTCATCGGGAGGTGAGGCCGCTTCACTGAGATATCAGGGAAGAAGGGGGCCTAGAGCTGCCTGGGGACAGGATGAGGCAGAGAAGATTGCTCCTGGGAGCAGGGGGCTGGAAAAGACCAGAGAGTCTCTGCAGTTATGTGGATAAGGGCCTACCTGGAACCCTTAGTCTGATCTGGAGGGGGTCTTGGCATTCTGGGTCTTAGGCTTCTCCACTAAAGAAAAGTGACCATGTGCTCCCACCTGGGTGGGGATCAGTTCCAAGCAGATCATCACTAAGTACAGGGTCTTTGATATCTCAGGTTTGCTTATGAATTCTACATTCTGCTAGAGTGTTAGATTTCATCATGAAAAGTCAAGAAATTACTTGACTTCCGTTTAGTGAATCTTCTAGGGGCTGCCCTTTATCCAAAACAATGTTTTAGGGAAATCTTGGCAATGGGGGGGACCCTTCTCTTTGGATGATGAGGAAATCATGGAGTATCATGTTTTATGATCACGTGGAGGCTAAAAGCAGGGCCCAGTTGTCTGGGTGGGATTTTAATTTCCATAAGGTCACATCATGGATTGTGCAAGTGCAGGGTACTGAGCACTGTGAAATTCTAATCTTGTAAGAGGTACAGCATTTCCAAAATTTAAGGGTGTCTATATATCCATGTTTTACAATAGCCTGGAGAAAAAGTGGAAAGATATAAA
>NW_023605305.1:74977454-74996617 GCF_014898055.3 Talpa occidentalis | reverse complement strand
ATCAATTTGGCCTTGTAACTCATCTTTGCTAGACAGAGAATTCCATGTTTTATTTAAGCTATTTCTTTTTCTTTTTTAAAGTACCTCTTTTTTTTTAAGATTTATGTTTTATTTATACAAGAGCTGGGATACAGACCAAGAGGCACAGAAGGGTGAGAGGATTCACCCAGAACAGAACAGGGAGCAGAACAGGCAGACGGACCAAAAGTACTGCTGAGGGAGCAGCGGGCAAGACAGGAGAGGTCTGATCGCCATGGGGAAATCTCCCTGGCCGCCTGGGAATCGAAAACCCACGCTGCAGAGGCTGCGGACAGCTTCACAGAGCTGGCACTCAATCTGCTGCGCCACTGGGCAGGCCTATTTTTTCTTTTTAAATATATTTATGTATTTTTTTACATCATTGTTCATTTTGTACAATGTTTGATCTGTATAGGTCTTCTAACTCTTTTGATGCTATGGAAAATGAAATATGCCTCATCTTTCTGGCCTTCAAACCCAGCTTAGATTCTATTTTCCTCTAGACCCGCTTGCCAAGAATTATTTTTACATAATTTGTAAATTTTTACATGATTGTTAGTTGTGTAATCATTGTTTTCTTTAGCTACCCTAGGAAGAAAACCAATGTCTATAATAAATGTCCATATATGTCTAATAAATGTCTAATAAAATGTCTATATTTGCTCAATACATTTTTGATGGGGCTGGCAGAAAAAAACTCAGGTCAGACCCCAGAGTGGAGTGAGAAGCAGCCTGCAGACCTGGGCTGCTGGGAGCTTGTCCCTGCAGGGACCCGGGCCTCAGTCAGGAGCCCTGGTCTGATCCGCAGCTCTCCTGCATCTGTGCCGCAGACACATGCCCCTGCAGCTCTGAGACCCCGGGTAGCTCAGTCTCACTACAAGCCTGTGTACGAAGCCCATTTGCTGGGGCCTTTGCCATGAGGAACTGCTAAGTGTGCGCTCACACTTCTCACCCTCAGCCCAGGAAGGCTCCTGAGAGGCAGAGACTTCATGGTGGGGATGACTTCAGGGCACACACCCGCCTTGTCCTCAGGAGCAGGTTGAACTGTTTGGACCCTTCCCAGGATCTGACCCAGTACCAGGTCCCCTTCGCCTTCTCTAAATATCCAATCTAGTGTCTATGGTCCTTCTGCCTCCTCTCAGGTTAACCCCTTCATGCCATCATCCACACCTGCCCTCCTGGGCTCATGAGAAAACCCAATTGAGCCAAGAAACACGTTTGTTTCTGCCCCACTGTAGGGGGTTGTCTGTCAAAGGGCAGTTAACAGCTCTGGGCCACACACAGCTCCCCCCTGTGCCGTCACTTGTCAGTCAGGTCTGTCTCTCCTATGGCTGAGATCCCCCACAGCCCCCTCTGTGCCCCCGTAATGCCCTCCGTGTGTGTCCAGTGCCTCTTCCTCTAAGTCCTTGTCTGAGAACAATGGTGGCCAACTCAGCCCAGGGAGCACCACCTGGGGGTTGTGGGGTGACTTTCCAACCTGATTACACCCTTGAGGACAGCGAGAGCCAGGGCGAGACAGGAGTGAGCAAGGACATGAGCACACAGGTGTGGACTCTTTTCCCCGGATGCTGCCTGTGAGGAGCAGGAGAGATGGTCAGGGCTGAGCGGTCACAGGGATGAGCACATCTTTCACTTCTTTAATGAAGGAGATTCAGTCCTATTATTAGGATCAGACAACAGGTTCAGGAGAGGGAGACATTGAAGACACCAGAATATGAAGGAATAATGATAGGACAATGTGTCTGAGAAGGAGAAGGCAGAATAGAGGCAGGATTAGGGTGACTTAAAACATGTTTTGTCTTTTTTTTTATTGATGTTAATATTTTAATTTTCTACAAGCATGGAGGTCTTTGTAGAAAAGAAGTGAAACACAGAAGTGGGATACCCAAGGGCTTTTCTAATACTTTAACAAAAGGCAATACATTCTTAGAGAATTGACAAGACAAGGAAAGGAAAAGAGATTAATGACTCCGGCAGTGTTAATTTGTGTGAAGGTGAATACATAGGGGAAACTAATGTAAGTTATATGTTATTTTAGTAAGGGTTTGACCACAGAACACCTCAGTACTTTCTTTTTTTGTATTTTTTTAATTTTATTTATTTTTTACATCATTTTTCATTTTTGCACAATGTATGCATTTTCATCTTGGTTATAGTCCCCATACAATTCCCACCACCCTTGTTTTGATCCTACTCCCACCTCCCCCCGCCCAGTAGTGTGTCTCTGGTTTATAGTTGCTTGTTGATTTTGATAGTTACTTTATTATGATTAGTCTTTTTCCTGGTCCCTTATTTAGGTTTTCTAAATTCCTGCTATGAGTGAGACCATCTGGTATTTTCTTTTTCTTTCTGTTCTGGCTTATTTCGCTGAGCATGATCCCTTCCAGCGCCATCCACGTTGCTGCAAATTGCATGTGTTTATCTTTTTTGAATGCTGAGTAATATTCCATGGTTATATGTACCACATCTTCTTGATCCAGTCATCTATTTTTGAGCATTTGTGTTGTTTCTATGGCTTAGCTATTGTAAATAGTGCTGCTATAAACACAGGGTTGCAGGTGCCCTTTTGAATTAATGATTCTGTGTCCTTTGGGTAAATACCTAGGAGTGGAATTGCTGGATCATATGGAAGCTCCATCTTTAGCAGATTGAGGAATCTCCATACAGCTTTCCATAGTGGTTTGCACTCCCACCAGCAGTGCAGGAGAGTTCCTTTTTCTCTGCATCCTCGCTAACATTTGTTGTTGCAAGTTTTTTAATATGTGCCAATCTCACTGGTATAAGATGGAATCTCATTAAAGTATGTTTTATCCTTTATACCAAGAAGCAAAAAGAAAAACGAACACAAGTCATGAGAAGTGTCTGCAGGGGGTTTGCACCCTGTGCCCAGGCCTCCCTCCCTCCCTTGGCCGAGCTATTAGTGACCCCCTGCTGTGTGGGGACGATGATGGGGCTGTCTTGACAAGTTGTTTCTCTTTTTGCAGCGCTGCCCCCTTGACTCTTTCTTGACAGCATTTAATTTAATTCATGAATGAGAAATCAACTTTGATAAGTGACACCAATATCAGTTGTTACTATTCCCATCCTTATTTCCTCAGCAGTGACTGGAGTGGAGAGAACGCCCCAAACTTTGCTCAGTGGCACCTTCTCTACACCTCTCCTCCATGGATCAAGTTCTACAACTCTGGTCCCAGGAAACCATGATCATGTCACACCCTGGCTGCAGCCCCATGGGTGCAGGAGTGCCCTGGAAAAACCATTTTGGGAGAGAATCTGGGAAGAAAAGGGTTGAGAGAGAGGAGCTCAGAAAACCAGCAGTCAGGAAATCCAGGGGTCCTGTATGGATAATGGGGTGGTGCAATTTGTGTGGGGCCTTTCAACATGGACTCTTAATGAGGAGAAACAGAAAAAAGTAGAGGATAGACAAAAAGGAATCAGACAGACCACTAGACATAGGGCTGTAGACTCTGGTCACTCAGTAACCCCCACAGTTACCCAACTGGCTTGGATTAAAAATCAATGGCTCATGGGCCTCCCAGTGGCGCAGCAGTTGAGCACTGGGTTGCGAAGCTGCCTGCGGCCTCTGCGCCACCGGTTCTATCCCCGCTGCTCCCCGGCCACCGGAGGAGGTCCCACATGGTGCACAGACCTCTCCTGCCGCCCGCTGCTCCCCTCAGCAGTGTACTTCAGCCCTTCTGCCTGCTCTGCTCCCCGCTCTGGCTCTGGTGAATTCTCTCACCTCCCGCGCTTCTGACTGTACCCAGTGCATGTATAAAAACAAAACAAACAAACAACAAATAAATAAACATGCCTCCTCTATAAAAAAAAAAAATAAATAAAAATCAATGGCTCATACAGTTTATTTTTTTTAAAGATTTATTTATTCATGCATAAGAGCTGGGCACAGGCCAGAGGTGTGGGGGGTGAGAGGATCCACCAGAAACAGAGTGGGGAACAGAACAGGCAGTTTGACTGAAATACACTGCTGAGGAGAGCAGCAGGTGAGTCAGGAGAGGTCTGCTGCGCCATATGTGTTGCTCCCTGGGTGGGGACCGAACTCACGCTACAGCGGCTACAGACAGCTCCACAGGTTGCATCTTAATCCCTTGCACTACCAGGGAGGCCCCGGCTCCTACAGTTTATGTAAGAGGAGAGAAGCAGATGTAATTTTTAAGCACAAATTCAGAGCTGCAATGACTAATTAATATAAAAGAAATTAGACTTCAGAGCATAGAAAATGACCAGACATAAAGATGGAGAGCACATAATGATGAATAGGTCAACTCACCACATAACAAATTTAATATATATGTAACTAACACAGAGCTTCAAAACACATTAATCAAAAGTGACCCAAACTGAAAGAGTAAACAGATAGACTTTTCTATTCCTCTCCCAGTAATAGAAATTGTGGAAGAAAATCAGCAAGAATATAAAAAAGCAGATCACTACTACCAAGTGGACTTGACCTAATTGATATTCGAGAATTTCCACGAGGCTACACATTTCTATCACGTGCACATTGAACATTCACAGAGTTGTCCCATCTCAAGGCATAAAACAAACCTTGTCAAATATTAAAGATTTTAAATAATATAATTATTCTGTTTGACCATCACGGAATCAGACTAGAATTCATGACAGAAAAAGAAGAGAAAGCAGCTTCCAATCCTTAGAAATTATAGAAGATATTTGTAAATATCCTGTAATATATAGAAGATATAATATCTTGTAATTTTTATTATAAGAAAAAATAAAATAAAAAATAATAAATATTTTTATTATTATGGGGACTATAACCACGATGAAAATGCATACAATTTTTATTATATGCATTATAATATCCTGTAATATTAAGAAGATATTGTAAATATCTGAAAAAGATATGTTCCAAATATTTTCAGCAATACAAGCCTTAATGGAGAAATACTGTACGTCCTTTTCCTAGTATTGGAAAGAAGAAAATGTCCAATTTCATCAGTTCTATTTGACATTGTAATGGAAATCCTAGCCAGAGCATAATGGTAAGACAAAAAGAAGAAAAAAGGAGGTGTGCCTAATTGAAAGGATGTGGGGAGAAACCTATCATTATTTTTATATAACTTGTGTTTATGTAACAAAATCTTCCAGAGCTAATAATTGAGTCTAAAACAAGATTAAGGGAAAGAAGGCCAATGGAAAAAAAAAATGTTCATGCTTCACATATACTAAAGAAATCATGACACAAGGTGAAAAGTTTAGATTCCAGGTTGTGGGAATCTATTGAGTTTCTTGAGAAATATGCAGACAAGGGGGGTGAATTTAGTCAGTCTGTATAAAATGGGCAGAGGGTGCTGGTGGATTGGGCCCTCTAGGTTTCATAGGTATTGACATGGCATTGTGTTCTCCCTCCAGTTCCTGATCCAACCCCTTCCCTCTGGACTATGTTGAAAATATGAATCATTTTAAAAATTCAAGTTGGCACCTCTCTTCCCATAGATCATCTGGAGGGCAGTTATATAATTACCATTTACTGTAGTTAAGGAATTCTGATTCAATTCCTTGCCATTAGGTGTCTATAAGAACTATAGTTTGATCATTTCTTTCTTCCCCATAAGAAGGAAAAATAAGATGAATCATTGCATGTAGGGTGCTGCGCATAGGAAATGACATATTGTAGACACTTGGTCAAACACCTCAAGGAGGGGGAATGAGGGACAAGAAGGAACCAAGGGAAAGATCCAGGTTTCTGGAGTCAGCAGTTGATTGAGAGGGGGGACCTGGAAATGAAGACAACGGATTTAGCATTGGACCCGGGGTGTGTGTCCCCATGGAGATGTCTAGAACAGGCTGACTGCAGGGTCTGCCTGGCAGAGGTTGGGGTGGGATGGAGACCCGGGAATGAGTGTGGGCGCGAGCAGCACGTGACTGAGCACTGAAGCCACCGTGTAGGTGTGCTAGTGAGAGAATGGAATGAAATGACACGGGGCTGGACAGACCCCTGAAGCACCAGCATCTGAGGGGAGGGGAGGCATTGAGGAGGAGGAGTAGTATGGAGGCAGCAAAGGCAGAGGGGAGATGCAGGAGGGTGTGCAACCAGGGAAGCTGAAGGAAGAGCTGCTTCCAGAAGAGGGAGAGGGGCAGGGTGTCCAGTGCTGGGAGGTCCCCTGGGGTGCGCTGATGCAGGAGAGGCAGGTGGAGGGCGGTCCTGGGAGTGAGCAGAGTGTGGCTGCCATGTGGGAGGGGAAAGAGGACAACAGTTGGGTGTGAGGCAAGGGGAAGTTGAGAGACTTCTGAGACTACTAAAGGGCTACAGGAAAGAAGTGTGCAAGAGGGGTCTTGGACCAGTCCAGAGAAAGAGGAAGCACATGAGAAAGAAAGGTCGCCAAGAAGGGGCTGGCAGTGCAGTGAAGTTATTTTATTTTATTTTATTTTTAACTTTTTTAAATTTTAAACTTTTTTTACATCATTTTTCATTTTTGCACAATATATGCATTTTCATCTTGGTTATAGACCCCATAGAATTCCCACCCCCTTGTTTTGATCCTTCCCCTCCCCCCCCCCACAAAGTGCATCTCTGGTTTATAGTTGCGTGTTGAGATTAATGGTTGTTGAATGTTACACATACCAGCCAGCACCGAATTGCCACTGTTTTTTTTTTTATTTGTATTATCTTTTAAACAATGTTTGCTCCCCCTACCCCCTCAGCGTGCCCATAGAATTTCCTTCCCCAAGACACCCTTGCACCATCACCACCATCTCCTATTTTCCTCCCTCCCTCCTTCTGATCCCTCTCCCTCCTCCTCCCCTGCAGGATGTCTCTGATTTATAATTGTCTGTTTTGCTTTGTTGTGTTTGTACTGTTATTATTTTTTTCACACTGATGTCTTATTTGGTTCCCCTATATTCCTGTTATAAATGAAACATTCATTTTTTTTTCTTTTTCCTTATTTCACTGAGCATAAATCCTTCTAGCTCCATCCATGTTGCTGTGAATGGCATGAGTTTTATCTTTTTTGATTGCTGAGTAATATTCCATTGTGTGTGTGTGTGTGTGTGTGTGTGTGTGTGTGTGTGTGTGTGTGGTGTGTGTGTGTGTATATATATATACACCACATCTTCTTGATCAAGTGTAGTATCTGTTCTTATCAGTGAAGTAATTTTAAATGAGTCAGCAATGACCCTGGTGATGAAGATATCTCTTTGATTTGGTATTTTTCTTTTCTTTGGAGAAATAGGTCACTAGGTTTAGACACTAGAAGTTCAGTGTCTTCCCTGGGGATAGGAGAGAAAGTTAGGACAACATGAATAAAAACAGGTCATTTAAAAGCTTGATGGTAGGACTTGAAAGCTTCCCTTTCTGTTGCCTTTTCCTCTGAGGACTAGAAGAACTTGTCATTTGCCAAAGGTGATAATGTAGCAATATACATTGCTACAGGCCTCCATAGCAATGCTATAGATGGTGGCTTAATACACAGATATTTATTTTCCCTGTTGTGGAAGTCAGAGATCAGGGTGTCCGCATGGTCAGGGTCTGGTTAGAGATTAATTTCTGGTTTATGATACCCTTTCCTGTGTCCCATGTGGGAGATATGAGAGAGGTGGGGAGGGAAGTTTGTTTCATGGCTCTATCCCCATTTCCAGTGCACACCCTCATGGGCCTTATCTAAACCTAATATCCTTCCAAAGCTTCATCTGGAAGAATCATCACATGGGCAGTTAGAGCTTCAACATGAATTTTTGGGGCACGCAGTCGGGTCTATGGTAGCTGGTATATGTGAGAGCAGTCAGCAGGATGATGACAGAGTGGCTGTGGAGTCATACTAGCTGCATTTCAGTCCTGGTTCTCCCAAGTGGACTTGAACAGTGACTTTGCCTTTCTCAGTTTTCCAACATGGAAAGAGGGGTAATGGTTCCTATCTCACAGAGTGTAGATGGAGATTAAATGAGTTAAGGCATGTGGAGTGTTAGAACAATGCATATCACATAGCAAGAACTCAATAAGTGCTAGCTATTATAATTTATATTATTTATATGGATATACATATATAAACTATTATATGTTTATATTGCTTATATTTAAATAGTTGTCATGCTTGTGAATGATTGCTGAGTACTATTAAAAATTATTTAACACTACATATTGTGGGCCTCCCTGGTGGTGCAGCAGATTGAGTGCAGCACTGTAAGCTGTCTGCAGCCTCTGCAGCAGGGAGAAACCCACATGGCACGGCAGATCTCTCCTGTCTTGCCCACTGCTTCCCTCAGCAGTGTATTTCATCAGTCTGCCTGTTCTGTTCCCTGCTCTGTCTCTGGTGAATCCTCTCACCCTCCCACGCATCTGATCTGTACCCTGGTTCTTGTATAAATCAATCAATCAATCAATCAATCAATTTTTTTTAAAAGAATAAAAACCCTGAAAGACAAAGACAATAATAGGAAAATGGCAGACATATATATTACCTCATCAATAATTACATTACATGTTGGACCTCCCCAGTGTTTGCAGTGATTGAGTGCTGGGTTGCAAAGCTGCCCTCAGCCTCTGCAGCACTGGTTTGATCCCTGGCCACCAGCGAGGGTCCCACATACGCGCAGACCTCTCCTGCCACCCGCTGCTCCCCTAAGCAGTGTACTTCGTCAGTCTGCCTGCTCTGCTCTCCCCTCTGGCTCTGGTGAATTCTCTCACCCTCCTGCACTTCTGACTGTACCCAGTGCTTGAATAAACAAATAAATAAATCTTAAAAAAATTATATTACATGTAAGGGATTAAATACTCCAAATAAAAGTCATAAAGAATAAAGTGAATGATTGATGTATATGCTACCAATATGGAGGCACTTTAAATACTATAGACTGGGAAACAACAGTGTGGAAAAGATGTGCTATTCAAACAATATGAAAAAAAGCAGGAGTGACAATGCTGATATTAGACAAAATAGACTTTAGGATAAAAAATGTTAGAAACAAAAAGTGGTTTTTATAAAACAGTATGAACTACTCATCAAAAAGATATAGCTATTATAAAGATGTGAACATATAAAAATAGCTTCCAGATATATGAGCAAAAAAAGATGGAATAGAAGGTAGAATAGACTTCAGTAAGCCAATAGTAATAATTGGTAGAAAAATGCAGAGATCACTAAGGTAATGGAAGAGAACAGAACAGAAAAAGATCAATATCTAACAGACCCTGTTGAATGCTCCATTCTCTGTCTTTTGCTGCTAACTATCCGTTTTCACAATCTTCTCAAGTGTACATGCAATATTCTCCCAGAAAACAATATGTTAGGCCATAAAACAAGCTCCAAAAACCTTGAGAGTGGGAAGCTGGTTCAAAATGGCACATAGACAGGTTTTTGAACTCACTTCTTCCTATAGAAAAAACAAATTTAACAATAAATATGGAGAAATTTATTCTGAGATAACTGATAAGTTGCTCAATAGCTCCTCTATATAGATGGATGAAAGACCACATTGACAAGGGTAGAGGAGTCAGAATGCAGTCTCAACTGAATCCCACCCTCAGTACTAGGACCCCCAATTAAGAAGGATACAGAGCCTTTTCCTGAGGAACAAGGGTTTGTGCTCCACATGAGTTACCCCAAACTTAGTGCCTGATCTAGAAGACATGCTCCCTAAAAGTCTGCCTTTGGGAAAAATAGTGTGCACCAAGGAGAACCCTAAGGCTTAAGGAACAGAGATTCCTCTCTTAGGGGCCTGAGGACATGCTCATTCACACTAGAAGCAGAAGCTTAGAAGAGCTCAGGCCACAGGTAAAGGAGATTCATTTGCTAATCTCAACCAGTTACTGGAGGGGCAGAATTTCTGTGGGATTGAGGAGCAGGTAAGCACCATCTTTAAGATGTCCCCATATCCTGCTTCTCTCTCTCCCAGGCAGGGGGTCATGGGACAGACATCCTCAGACCCCGCCCCTTACTCTCCTTTACTTGGGTTCCAGCCTGTCCTCCAGGTACTGCAGTTTCCTCCCACATCAGGGAACAGCCCTGATATGTCTGGAATTCTATACTACCCTCCCTCCTCCGCCCCCCAAGTCCCCCCTCTGGGCTGATGTGATGACTTGGGAGCCCCTAACCATGTACCTCAAATGTGACCTTGAGCAAGTTATTTCATCTCTGGGCTTTCAGGATGCTGCCTCATAAGATGCATGTAATGCTGAGGTTATATGCTGTTGTGAAGACCTTATAGTGAACTGATAAATAAAAACATATAATGTTGTGGCACTGAGTAGATATTACTTGTATTATATTAAATGTGTTCTTATAACCCAGTTGTCAAATACGGTGTCTTGTCCTTTAGAATTCAGGTAAATAGCTGTGGCCCACCAAGCCCCAGAAGACATTCCCACAGCTTCTGTAAACTCCCAGGAGGGTGCATGTTCCAGGTCCCCTCTCAGGCCTCTGTCCTGACACTCCATCTCATGGAGCCCCACATACCTCTCCCATCTGCCATTCCAGAAACACACTCTGTGCTGCTATAGGTCCAGGGGGACCTTCCCCTCACCCCCAGCACCCCTGGCACCAGGCGGTGTGTGTAGTAAACTCTCACAAGGCTCGCAGGGTATGAGTGTGTGTGTGTGTGTATGTGAATGACTCTGTGTGTGTGTGTGTGAGTGTGTGTGTGTACTTACCTGTGTGCTGTGTCTCAGCACTGCTGACAGGGATGATGAAATGAGGTTAGGTGTGTGGGCTGTAAAAGTCACTGCTGTTTTGTCAGCATGTGAGTGTCTGTCACCTGCCCCCCCAGAGTCCCTGACCTGCTGCCACACTGTGTGTCCCTCTTGCTAGCTCCTCTCCCCACCCCCTTCAGCAAATGGTTTTCCAGGTGAACAGTGTCCCACAGGCACTCACAGGGGTGTGAGAACATAGTAGGGGACACACAGACACTTGCTCCCATTACAGGAGAGAGCAGGGGAGGAGCTGCCGGATTCTGACTGTGCAAGAACTTCTGACATCAGGGCTCCTGGATGCCCACTGAGAGAAGATTCCCACTGCCAGGTGGGGTGGGGGGGAGTGTGGGATATTATCTTGTCTGGGATACTGCAGGGCAGTTACAGGGCAGACAAGGCTGGCCTCGGGTGACTTGTTTGAGCCACAGGAGAGGGTATGATGCACATGGGATTGTCCAGTTTGCTGTTGGGAGGCACACACTGCCTGTGACTTGCTGTGTGATCTTTTGCAGACTCACAGCCCCTTTGGGGCTCGGGATCTCATCCATAAGTGGGTTTGCTGTGCCATCCCTGACCCCCTTGAGTGCAGGTGGCGGGGCCCGTCCTGTGGACCCAGCCTGGTGATGCTCTCCTGGGCAGCTGAGGGGGACCCCAGTGGGCAGCAACAGAGGCC
The DNA here is from genome assembly GCF_014898055.3 of Talpa occidentalis. Lineage (NCBI taxonomy): Eukaryota > Metazoa > Chordata > Mammalia > Eulipotyphla > Talpidae > Talpa > Talpa occidentalis. Next base: position 74,985,257 of record NW_023605305.1, on the reverse strand, counting down.
CTGTGGGGTCAGAGAGAGGTGCTGTTCCCCAGGGTGTGGGAGCTGAGAGCTCTCAGTGATGCTGTGGGGTGTCCACTGGGCTGTGGTCCTTGACAGGGGCATGTCTGAGGCAGCTGGGCCCTGGGCAGGAGGGCAGTGCAGGCCCTTGTCCCCACCCAGTTGTGAGGGCAGGAGCAGGGCTGGCAGAGGCTCAAAGGGAAGTTCTGGGTGTGAGGCTGCCTCTGTGGGGGTTGGCTTTGCCTTTTGCTTGGGAGGAGAACCAGCTCTCAGGGTTGCTTAGGAGCCACATAAGCATAAGCAATAGGTCAGTTACAATTTGCATTGGGGGTGTGGGGAGTTGACATCTCCACCAAGAGCTTTGTCACTTTGCTCAACAGCTGCTTGATTAGGTCAGTGATAGGTGAAGTTTATGGAAAAGAAATCAAAACGGGAATTTGACTCATTTAATAATATAGGACTGAGGACAGGCAACAGGAGGGCGAAGCCCAGACTTTCTGTTGAGTGTGACTTCTGTGCCTGAGTATGGCAATGCTGCTCGCCCCAGAAAGCAGGTAAGGGTCTGGAGAGGGTATAGGGGAAGGGGTGGGGGCAGGGGTGTGCACCAAGCTTCACCGGAGGGGGCCTCCCCAATACAGTGCCAAGCCTATGAAACAAGGGTTTGTTTGCACATTCATCCTGCAGTCATTGATTGAGGTCTTGCTTTCGGTCCTGGGATAATAAGATCTGAATGGCTGATTCTAGAAGAGAGATCTGTCTCCCAGAACGAATATTGTAGCCCCGCCCTTGGGGTGGGGAAGAAACTAAGGAGGCTTATCTGAGTGAAGCTTTTCCTCTGCTTTTTCTCTGCCTCTAGATGTTTCCTCTGCAGCTCATCAGATTGACGGGCAGCCTGGGATGGGGCCCTGCCCAGAAGACCCCTCACCTCTGCCGGGTCACCTGGGTCCTGGGGCTCACCAGCCTTCTCCTCAGTAAGTGGCTCCGATTTCTGGGGGGAGGGCAGTTGTGGGGGGTGGGGAGGAGGGAGGCAGCTATTCTTTCCCTGCTTGATGTCTTTGGTGATTCAAAGAACAAAACAACTGTAAAGCATCATATCTGCTTTAGATCCCAGGGTGGCTGGAAAGGACGAGGTGATATTTTGGCTGTGGACTGGCAGGGCACTATGCCGGGACAGCCTGGACTGTGTCCAGGGAAGTCTTCAGGAGGTGAGGCCACTTTGCTGAGATACCAGGGAGGCAGGGGGCCTGGAGCTCTCTGGGGAGGGGATGGAGGCAAAGAAGGTTGCTCCTGGGGGTAGGGGCTGGAGAAGTACCAGAGAGTCTCTGCAGTTATGTGGATAAGAGGCCTACCTGGAACACTGAGTCTGATCCGGAGGGGTCTTGGCATTCTGGGTCTTAGGCTTCTCCACTAAAAGAGGAGTGACCATGTGCTCCCACTGGGGTGGGGATCAGTTCCAAGCAGATCATCACTAAGTACAGGTTTAACTTAAAATTGCTTATGAATTCTACATTCTGCTATAGTGTTAGATTTCATCATGAAAAGTCAAGAAATTATTTGATTTCTGATAAGTGAATCTTCTGGGGGCTGTCCTTTATCCAAGACACTGTTTTAGGAAAACCTTGGCAACAGGGGGGTTCCCTTCTCTTTGGGATGATGAGGAAATCATGGAGTATCAAGTTTTATGATATGTGGAAGCTAAAAGCAGGGCCCAGTTGTCTGGGTGGGATTTTAATTTCCACAGGTCACGTCTCGGATTGTGCAAGTGCAGGGGGCTGAGCACTGTGAAATTTTAATCTTGTAAGAGTTACAGCATTTTCCCAAATTTAAGGGTGTCTATATACCCATGTGTTACAATATCCTGGAGAAAAAGTGGAAAGGTATAAATTACGCTGTAGGCAGCGTAAACCTTGGGAGGAGAAAAGGAAGGGGAAGTAGAGAGGGTGGGGGTTTAGCAAAAAGGGAACTGAAATGCCTTGGTGAAGCTAAATGTCACATTTATGGCTTTACCAGAGATGGTGTTTGTATATACAATGAAATTAAATACATACAAATGAGAAAGTAATAAGCTCTAGAGAATTATGATTTCTGGTGAATGACTTGAGAGCTTTCATTGTTGTATGTTTTTGTTTTACTATCCTACTCACTCTGTGAACTTGCAGGGGATGATATAAATTTTAAGGGGTTAGAAGCCTGTGTGAACAAGATGTTTTGATTTAACAGTGAGATTTGTTAGATATCACAGTCCTTTTAACTAATAACATTGAACAAGACCAAAATGTAGACTTTCTCTTTTTCTTCAATTTTATTTAGCAAGGGAGATACATTGAATTGAACACAATTTTCTCATAGACTTTGGTATTGGAAGATTATGAGATGAAAGAGAGCGAGAGCGAGAGTGAGTGCAGGGTACAGGAGCAAGCAGGGGTAGAGGGGGAGGGAGATGGGGGCAAATGGGAAATATTTTATGGTGATTTTTTAGCATCACATTTTTCTTATTAAAATCAACTTTTCCTCAACTCATTTCCCCTCACACCCTCCCTGGCATCTACTGAGGAGTCCCCTTCTGGAGGACAGAGCCCTGCTGCTCCTTCTCTCTCTGTCTCCTCCATTTCCTCACAGCTGCTTCTCCCCATCCAGTTCTGGGGATCCTCCAAGTTCTGGGGATCCTCCCTGCACCTGAGGCTGAGCCCCTCTCTCCCTGGTCCCTGTTATGGGAAGGGGCCATCTGGGGGGCTGCTGTTTGGCCTCAGCTGTCAGGAGTCTCTGCTCTGCTCACCCCACTGAGCCCTGCTCCCCTTTCCCAGGAGGGGGCCCTGGAGGGAGACTCAGGGTGTGCTGAGCTCCTGGGGGTCAGACACTGTGCTGGAGGAGGAGCCCTGGGGCAGGGGAGGGGAACTGGGGGGCAACCCCTGCAGGGGTGAAGCTGTGCTGAGAGAGGAAGCTGGTCCAGGCTGTTTTGCCCCGTGCACCCAGAACAGGCTCACCCCTGGGGAGCCTCCTCTGTGAAAGGCAGGGCTGGGTGGGTCCCCTGGGTCCCCCCCACCAGTTGTGATATTCTGGGGTTCTGTGCCTCCACCAGACAGGACCATCCTGGGGCTACTTCATGTCTCAGCTCTGTCTTGTCATCCTGCCTGCCCTGTCCCCGTGTCCCAACAGGATGGACACTGGGGAGCCCGTGTGGGACACCTGCAGAGGGCAGACCCCAGCCATCCCTGTGTCACCAACTCAGCACTCCGAGGAGGGAGGAGCCTCCTCTTCAAGCCCCCTTTGGCGTCCCTCCTGGCCTGTTTTCTTGTCTCTGCTCCTGAGTGTCTCTCAGGGAACAGTGTCCTGAGACCCCTGCTGAGGACATCTCTCCCTCCCCCACTGGGGACTTGGGCTGCAAAGCTCCAGGGGAGCAGCTCCTGCTGTGACGGGCAGATGCCCCAAGACCAGAGCTCTTCAGTTCCTGTCTGTTAAGCAGGATTTTTCCTTATTTCTCTTTGTTCTCCTGGTGCTTGCCAGTGTTTGGGGTGGAGAGTGGCGATAAGACACAGAATTACTAGTGACAGTCCCTCAGAAGCCTCCACATTCGATGGAAATGCTGTTTGCACATCCTCCCCCAGCACGTGGTCCAAAGAGCTGTTTCTTGATGGAATAGTTTGTGTTATTTGTTGCATCTAAAACTTGATGTTTTGGGCCTCCCCGTGGTGCAGCAGGTTGAGCGCAGTGGGCTGAGCGCAGCGCTGTGAAGATATCCGCAGCCTCTGCAGCGTGAGTTCAATTTCTGGCCGGCCAGGGAGATACCCACATGGTGAGGCAGACCTCTCCTGTCTCGCCCGCTGCTCCCTCAGCAGTGTCTTTGGTCCTTTTGCCTGTTCTGCTCTCTGCTCTGTCTCTGGTGAATTCTTTCACTCTCCCGTCCTCAGGCCTATACCCCTGTGCTCGTATAAATAAATGACTCTTTAAAAAATAAATAAATAAAACTTGATGTTTCAACATTAGATAGCGCTGACTCTGATAAGGAACTTAGGTTTTAAAGACTACTTTTATTTTGCCCATTTATTGATGAGGGAAGCAGTAGGATGCTGACATCTGTTTAGAGGAAGAGTCACACGCACCCGTGGGCCACTGGGAACACTGCTGTGAATTGACCAGGGCGTGTCCCGTGTTGACAGGATTCAAGTGCTGCGGGAACACCATGAAGGCCTGGCAGGGACACGTCAGCAGCAGTGCTTACCTAGGGAGGAGGCGCCTGTAGACCTTAGACTTGCATCAATCCCCTAATCTATATATTTTTTAAACATATAATAGTTTCATAATTACAGAACATCCCATTAAAGAAAGAAAAAAATGAACACACTGAATACAGTCAATAATGTATATTTTTTCCAGCCCAGTTTGTGATAACATACAGCCTGTCCTCTCCCCATCCGCACCACTCCCAGCAACACAGCTGTGCTCCTGTGCCTAGTGACCCGGGGGTGACCGTGCAGTGGACACCCGCTGTCCACGCACAGCCACGCATGTCCTTTCCACTTCAGGCCTGGTAAACAGGAAGCCCTGGCAGGACTGTGACTCCCTAATGACACCTACGGGATTGGGGTGTCTGACTCCTGGGGCCCATCTCTGCACCGAGGAGGAGACACCTGAGGGAGCAGCTGGTGGAGGGAGCAGCTGGTGGTGAAAACGGCTCACCCCTGTACCTGGACATTCAGGTTCTGATCCAGGAATGCCGGGTCAGATCATCATCACAGTGAGAGCAGCGCCATGTCTGCAGTAGTTATGGAACACTGAGCAGGAGTTTTTCTGGTTTTAAATCTCCATGCTCATTCTATGAGGTCAGCAGTGCTATTATTTTCATTTCACAGGTGAGACAGCTGAAGGCATCAGGTGAATAACTGTCTATGCTCACAGAGCCTGAAAATGGAGACTGGACTCGCTGACTCTAACCTCAAGCTTTTGACCTCCCAATGCACTAGGTCAACTAGTGTGACATCTCAGTAAATTGCCTGAAGATCAAAAATTTAAAACACAAGCAATGAAAGTAGGAATGTTAAGAATGAAAAGAGTGACTGAAGAACATAGTTTGAGTGGTACTGACAGACCATTAAGACACTGGGCTCCATGGGGTGCAGCTACAAGGTGTGGAGCCCCCACCATGTGTGTTAGGACCCTCTCTCTCTCTCATGGACATGTTGTATGGGATGAGAACTGACCTTGTTCTGAAAGCCGAAGGGACTGATCATGTTGTTTTTTTTACACAGCCCAGCCTCACCCATTCTGAGTACTGCATAGCTCAAAGGATTGGAAGGAGAGCAACCTTTGTTATGTTAGTCTCTGTCGTGTGAGTGGTCACCCTAAAATCTAGTGCCTTAAAGAGAGCTCCGAGTGCATACACTGTCTGTGGGTCAGTGTATGTCTGGCTTAGGTCAGGAGGAACTTCTGTCTACTTAGGCCTCTAACCAGAGGTCAGTGGCCTCAGGATTGCTGGGAAGGATCTCCTAAGCCCACGCTGGGCTTGCTGACAGGATGCAGCTCCTGCGGCTGTTTGACTCGGGGCCCCAGTTCCTCACTGGATGTGACTGTAGCTGCCCTCAGTGCTTTTTTATGTGGGCATCTGCACAGGGCAGCTGATTACATGGCTGGCCATTTCATCAGAGTGAGGAAAGGAGAGAGTGTGGGGAAGGACTGATTCATGGTCTTTAATCTAGAATTGCTAAGTGGCTCCCCCTAACCATACTGTATTCTGTTTCCTTAGAGGGGGTCACTAGGTACACCCCCACTCCAGGTGGAAGTGACAGAGGTTAGGAGCACAGAGACCTTTGTGGACACTTAGAGCTCCTCCTATAGTTATGTACTTGGAATGTACCTGACTGTGGTTGGTGCTCTTGTCCATGTTCTCATGTAATTTGTACGATCATGATGAGGCAGGTGAGGGAACTGAAGTTTATGGAACATGTACAGGTTCTACTCCACAAGGTGACTTCCAATAATCAACAGAGAATATTGCATGGATTTCGCTAAAAAATGTGGTGGTACGGTTTTCAGTTATTCTTTGCAATGAAAATAATCCTCAGGGGTCTGTTTCCACTGCCCTAGGCACCTGCAGCCCTGGGGCCCAGAGTTCTGGAGTGAAAGACCCTGGAGCCAATCTTCCTCTGAAGGGGATCCGAGGAAGTTCTGTCTTGTTTCACGTGAGCAAGGTCTGGGCAGCTGAGCTGGAGCAGACGGAGTGGGGCATTGGTCCTGAGTCAGACTACAGAGTCTTCCTGCGAGTCCATCGTGGGAAAGAAGATGCTCCTACCTGGGTCAGCCTCCGGGACAAGTATGAGCAGAGGGTCCACGTGCCCAACATGACGTCCCTGAGGATGGAGAACCTGAGCCCTGAGGACAGTGGGCGGTACTGGGCTCGAGCTCAGTTAACAGGAGGCAGAGGAAGTGTCCCACGGTTTCCAGCTCACTGTCTATGGTGCGTGACCCCCACCCCCCACACACTGCTGACCTCCTCCCTGTCCCTAGGGGTGTCACATGGGCCCCACTTTGCAGGATTCTTTCTAAACTCCCGTCTTCAGGCTCTGTCTTCTCCTTGGAATCAGGGTTTGCTCACACAGAAATGGAGGCGAAGAGCTGAGATTCACAGGAGGGAGAAAATCATCTCAGTGCGTTAGGAGAGGGAAAATGAAATTGGGCAACGATTTTTACAGTAAACATTATTGATTTTTTATAGGATGGAATTTTACTTTGAGTTTTAGTTTTCTTTTACTTTTTGAACAAAAGACCATAAATTTAGTTAGTTAAAACAGCAACATATTTTTGTGTCTTGTCTGGAGGTCAAAGTCAGACCAGAGTCTCAGTGTGAGAATGAAGGTATTGGCAGGACTGCCTTCCTCTCTGGAAGCTAGAGGGGAGATTCCGTTTTCTTTTCTTCCCCATGTTTTAATGGTGCCCTGTCACTCTTCTGCTCCATCTTCATGTCAGAAATAGTGGTTGTCCTCACACTATATACTCCTGACTTCATGTTCTGGTATTTTCTTCTAATTTTAAGGATCCTTGTCCTTACAGTGTAATTACACTGGTCTTCAGGTAATTGGGGATAATCTCTATATTTACTTACTAATATTAAAAAGAGCTTTTATTGAAGTGATGTGGATAAAACCTTATATAGGTTTTAGGTGTTCATCATTATAAACCAACATTGTATATATTATATTGTGTTTACATATGTTTGAAAGTCTTATTCTATCCCTCATCATATAACTGATTTACTCACCTTCTTTCCCCCTTCTTTTCTGGTAACCATTAATATGGTCTTATAGTTTAAATTTATTTTTGTTTTATTAGCTCATTCATTTTCTTATTTATGACCCACACATGAGTAAAAATAATTTGTGTTTCTCTTTCTCCATCTGACTTATTTCATTAATCATAATACCATCTAGATGCATCTATGTTGTGTTGCTTATGGCAAGATTTCTTCTTTCTATATAGCTGAGTAGTATTCCACTCTGTATATATCACTGCATCTTAGTCAATCATTTGTTCATGGGCACTTTGGTGTTTCCAACTCTTGGCTACCGCTTTTCATAATGGTCCCACCTATTTATATTCCAGCAAATTTCTCCTTCTGTTCTGATTGACTTTGGATTAGATTTTTCTTCTTTTCTACTTTTTTTAATGTGTAAACTTAAGAGTTTTTTGTGACTTTTTGTGATTTCTGAGGTAGGTCTGTGTAGTATAAACTTCCTTTTAGTGCCACTTTTTCAGAATCCTATAGATAAGTGGTGTCTTCATTTTTCACTTGTTTCCAGGATTTTCTTATTTCTC
>NW_023605305.1:74962033-74977354 GCF_014898055.3 Talpa occidentalis | reverse complement strand
GCCACTGTACTAACTTGGACTTTGGTCTCTGCCTGTGTCCATGGGCCCCAAATTCATCCACAGAGTCAGAAGAGGACTTTGTATTATTTTCATTTCAGTCTGTTAAACCTTCTGTTTACAGAGAATGGAGTCAAAATTAATTGCCTATTTATGAAAACAGCCCAGATCTTCTCCATCCACATAGGGTCATGTGCTGGTTAGGTGGGATGTGCAGGTTCCTCCCACCGCCCTTGGTGAGGACCTCTGGGATTTCAGGGGGGGAGCTGTGAGAAGGTCTGACCCAGCCTAACCAGCCTCTTCTACTGACTTCAGCCCCCTTCCATCCTTGCTGACCCAAGTCCTAGGTCAGCTACCTTTTCTCACTCATATTTCTCTGCCTGGAATAACTGTCCCCTTCCCATAGACCTCCATGTACCTCTCCATGTACCTCTCCCTGTATTTCTCCATGTACCTCTCTCCTACACCTACCTGTTGAAACCCGACCATCCTGCCCAAATCCTCCTTCTAAACCATTTGTTCTATGGAGCATGTCTGGATCCAAGGCTTTAAAAATGGTCTTTTCCATTCCTTACATTTTCACACCTGAACATAACTATGGCCCTTGCCATAGTCTGTCCTGGACTAGCCATGAACCTGCCCTGCTGACTAACCTGGGGTTCCCGCAGGAGGTGCTGGGCTGTGGGAGCAGGGTCATAGAGACAAGAACCTCTTTCTTTGAAGGGTCTGGCCACCCTTTGTGCCAATCATGCGGCCCAGAAAAAGGGATCAGAGCACAGAGGCTGCTGAGAGACTTGGTGGTGGGACCACATGTAAGCAGGGTAGATTCCATGACAGTGAGGATGACAGTGCCTGGCCCGGGGGTCTGAGGTGGGGTTTCCCATGCTCTCCACCCTCACATTGCCTGAGGACCCATGGGTCATAGCTCTTGCTTCAAAGATGATAACTTGATTGCTCACTTAGATTCCTGGGTGTCTTGGTTAAACTCCTACCCCCCTTTTGCCCCCTGCCACCCCAGCTCAGTTCAGCTCATCTATGTCCTCAAAAAGCAAAGCTCTGAGCTAAGGGCTTGAGCATCATGAAGCAATGCTAGTGGCCTGTGAATAGCACTAGAGTGAGGGAGGATAAGGGGGACCATAATAAAACTGTTTCTCACCTCCTTCCCCTTAGGCTGAGCAGAAAGTTGAGAGAGCTAGGGAGAATGTCCTCACTGGCATCCCAGGTGGCTGGTCATGGCTGGGCATCTATGCCCATCAGTCTCTGAGTGGTGTAAGATGTGACCAATCATTGACCCTTCCCACCCCACCCACAGCAAAACACAAGCAAGCAAATAAAACAGCAACAATAACAAGCAAATAAGAATGGAACTCAGCTTTCTGAGCCTATAATAGACCAGGTTTTATCCTAAACATTTTATAAATATGTCCCATAACTCATATAAGAATTCTCTAGGGTAAATATTACCCCATTTTGTAGGACAGGCAACCAAGGTCCCAAACTAACCCTTGAATGCAGCACTGTTGTGATCTAGTGTTCACATTGTACTGTTCTTCACACGGTCACTGAGGACTCTGGGACCCCGAGGCATCGTGGAAATATCCACATGTCCCTCTCCCGCCAAGCCTGGTCTCTGACTCAGGGCTGTGAGTAATTCATGGATTAGACCAAAATGTTCACTTTGCCTGTACTGTCTAGACTGTTCCAGGAAACTGCAACACTGTTAAATTAGTGAACTTGCCCAAGTTCACATAAATAATAAGTGGCAGAATTGATATTGAAATATTGGTTAGATTCTAAAGTCCTTGCTCTTGGCAACTAAATAGTGGTTAAATAAAGGCTACCCACATGGTGGGATACTATTTATGTAATAAGGAAAATTACATCTTTATGTATTTTAATGTTAAATATCCATGAAATATTAATGAGTATGTATATAGAGTATTATCCTGTTCACATATGTATGTATGTGTGCATATGTATACACACACACACATACATATGAGGCATAAAGGAATTCTAAAAGCTCCTATGTCAAGAAGTTAACAGTGGTTGTCTTCTGGAGCCTCTATATCATCAGATTCTCTAGTACACTAAAAAGAAAAGAAGGTCATCTATTAAATTTCTGAGCAATGTCATGATCAGAGCTGTGCCTCAGGTGGATACAGCACATATATGCCAACAAGAAACTGGTTAATTATCAGATCAGCTGGAGATATTTAAATATGGAAGCTTGGGTCCTAGCCCCAAACTGGGTACCATCTGTATTTTATTTTATTTTTATTTTTTTAATTTTTTTAATTTTTAATTTTTAAGATTTATTTATTTTATACAAGAACCATGGTACAGGCCAGATGCGCAGGAGGGTGAGAGGATTCACCAGAGACAGAGTGGGGAACAGAACAAGCAGACTGATGATTTACACTGCTGAGGAGAGTAGCGGGCAAGACAGGAGAGGTCTGCTCACCATGTGGGATTCTTGTGGGCTGGTGCGGATCGAACCTGTGCTGCAGTGGCTGCGGACAGCATCACAGTGTGGCGCTCAATGCCTGTGCCACCAGGGAGGCCCTTATTTTATTTTTAAATTTTTATTTTTTAAAAAAGATTTATTTATACAAGCATTGTCTTATTTGGTTTCCCTGTATTCCTGACCATCTGTATTTAATTTTTTTTTTTCTGATTCATGAGTGAGGTTGAGATGAGAACTTTCGGTTCATGTGCAGTCTTTATAAAACTCTAATGGGCATGCACATGACAGGGAGTTTCTCTTCCTAGATGGTCCTCAGTGTGTGCTCAGCACACAGTACAGGAAATGCTGGTTGAGTGAGTGCATGACCAGGCCCAGGTTGGTGGTACTCAGCTGTGTTCATCTTGCTCCAGAGTCTGGTCTGAGTCTGAGTATAGAAGCTCCATCTTGTCCATTTCCTGGTTTTCCCTGGGAGGCAAAATCTTGCTAACAAATATCAAAGACACAGAGAAAACCAGGAAGCTTTTTATTAAGTTATGGTAAAAAGTATACTTGTCCATCAGGATGGATGTCGCTGTTAGTCTGACTCGGGCATCCTCTTCCCAAAGACAGACCACCCGGGAGCGAGGCATCAGGGCTGCCCAGACTGGGTCAGGGCAGGTGAGCAGGTGCTGGTGTGGACTAGAGGAGCCTGTGGTCTGAGCTTGTCATTTCCATGTGGGATTTACCTCCCAGGCATGGGGTTCTCCTCCACCTGACAGAGCACCTCATTTGCCTCTGTCCTCACCTCTCCTTATGCGCCCTTTCTTATTAACCCTCTTTCTGAATGACATACTTTTCTTTGCTCATGTTTATATGTGAGTCTAAGTTTTGTTCTGGTTGAAATCGGAATCTCTGTCTCTCTCATGTGATTTAGAGGTGTGTTGTTATTTTTAATGTCCACCCCCCAAAACAAACTGCCTTCCGATCCCCAGTTATTTCTCTGATTTCCAGAGTTGTAGTAGAGAGCATGGAGGAGGACACCACCTCATGCACACAGAGAACCAGCTGCTTCATCAAACTGTGTGCAAACAGATACAAAGAGAAAAGCTGTGAACTGAATAATCATGGCTCTCAGAACTGGACCTTTGCTTAATTTATCACTTACCTTTCAGCAAGAACTTGTCAAATTTATAACAGCAAAATAGCAATAACAACTAGAAAAATCTCTAATAGAATGTAATATATAATTAATGGGCAATTAATGTGTAATATATAATTAATGTGTAATGTATTAGTGTAATTAATGTGTGATATATAATTAATGAGTAGTGTATTCAATTTAAAAGTCTTCATGGAAGGATAATTTCTAGAAGGATGTGAATTGCTGGAACTGATGTACATGTGTGTATAAACCAAGAAACCAACAGGGAAAATATGTAAAACTAGGTGAGTATCTTCTCCTGAAAGGCATAAGAGCCACATCCTATGACAGGTAGATTTCTTCAAATATTAAAAAATAACTATTTTTTGGGTGCTAAGAAGTATGTTTTTAAGCTTGGCAGAAGGCTCTACTCCTGATGGTTCTGGGGAAACTGGGACTTTGGGGCTCAGAATGACCTTGTGTCATTTCACCACAGAGAGCTTCCTGGAATATTAGAATGTCACATTGGAAGTAAACTTACCCTGGAGCCCACAGTGCCCTGGGCTTTATAACAACCCCCCACGTGACTGCCTGTGGTCTCACACCACCGTCGACAGGGGCCTCACTGTCTCATAGCACCTGTGCCAGGCTGGGACGACTGACTACAGAAAGCTCGCTCCTGATAGCATGACTCAAACCTCCCCACTCTATCTCCTTTCTCTGATACCAGCTTCCCTCTTGAGGTCACTCGTTATGAATATCATTCCTCGTCCACTCAGTGACTCTTCAGGCGGAGTTTAGGGCAGAGTAAAGATAAACACTAGTGTATAGCTGTTTTCTCTTCCTAAAAGCCATGAACCCTCTCTCCTAGTTTTCTGGGGCACCTGCCAACCTTTACTGTCTCTTATCTCCCCTGGCGTTGTCTCAAGGACTGGGGTGTCAGATATCACATTTCCTGGGGATGACAAGCACCAAACTACCCCATCCCAATCTGCTGGAAAGGAATGTCCTTGGAGGTGGGCACTCTCACCTTGCTGGAGTCTTTCTTAATCTTCCCAAGGGCTTTGGTGGCAGTTCTATGGTCCTCTTACTCACTGACCACACAGGTGAGGCTGGAATTGGACTGACTCAGGGGCAAATTTACAGCCAGGGCCCAGCAGGCTGGGCCTGATGTCTCTCTGTTCCAACTCCCTGGGGAGGTCCTTGCTACCCCAGGTCATCTCCAGGTCCTCTGTGGCCCCTATGGCTCTGTACTGAAGTGTGACATTGCCTTTAGTGTGTGATGGACAGTGACTCAGTCAGGATCTGGGGAAGGGACACTGACTCTGGGGTAGGAGTAGACAAATTAATTACATTGCATTTATAGAGCACATTATTCATCCATTAGGACATTTCACTTCTCAATGCTCTGCTGAGAAAGCAGGATATTTCATAGCTAAAGAATCTGAAGCATGGGGAGGAGTAAGTCCATCCTAACCCATGTAATGAGAAAGTGATACTGAATTCAGCTTTAGAGAAGAGAAGGCAGCCAATCTTTCAACTCCCTCCACCACCCAGACCCTCGCCCTGAGCACACATGCCAAAGTCACATCAGCTGTCTCCACACACATTATCAGCTTCTCCACAACACCCATTGCACTTGGAGGGCATAATTAAACTTCCTGAACAAATAGCTTCCATGGAAGCTTCTGAAAACTGGTTTGACACTCTTAATACTCTTTCATTCAAATTGAAGGTATACTAAGTTTAGGATTTGAAGATAAAAAGGAAGAGACTTTCTTTGGAGAGTGACACCTCCTAGCCCAATGAATGCCGGCCCCTACCTCAAACATGGTGAGGGGGCTTCAGTGAGACCTTTCAGAGACCCAGGTGAGTGCTCCCTGCAGCTTAGGGATGCACTGGACAGATGCCTGAAGAGAAGATGCTGCTGAAACAGCCTGTAGTAGCAGAGCAGAGGCTGATATTTGGGAATCACATCACCATTATTGGTGAAATGAGCATATTCTCCCTGACTAGAGGTAGAACTTTAAGGAACACTGTCAAGGGCAGATTCTTCAAAGAATGCCAAGTGACAGAGACCATGTGAAAATGGACCAGCTGAGACTGAGACTAAAGAGAAGCCATACATAGGTGACTGTCCTGAGAGATCATTGCAATGGCAAGGTAGGGGAGGCATCCCTAGCACAGCAGAAGAGAGGGAGCCAAGGGCCTGTGAGAATGCCCTGGGAGAGAAGGAATCAGCCTAGACACTATCACACAGAGAACAGGACGAGTCAAGGAACGCATTTCCTGTTGCCTCCAACCATCATGCTCTTCACTGCTCCTCTCTCCTTCCTGTGCTTGTGGAGGGAGGTCTGTTTGCTGTCCTCTGCAATCCTTGGGCCTTTGCACAGGAATTTGTCCTTAGGGTCTCACTCTGCATCTCCTACTGCTGTAGCTATTGCTGCTTGCTTTGGGTTAGTGTGGTGAAACTGCTGGTATCCACTGTCCCTGCCATGCCACCATAAGGTCCTGCTCTCTGACTCCCCTTATCTCCACCTCAGTCACCTCTGCTCTGTGGCCCCACTCAGCTATTTATTCCCCTATAGGGTCTGTGAGAACTTCTGAATCTGCCCAACATGGAGCAGACGCTGAGGGGACCTTGTAACACTTCTAGAGGACTTGTTATGTCCAAATATACCAGTGTGTTAAAGGTTCAAGCTTTTGTTTTCAGTAAAGAGAGGTAAAAAGGATCAGGAAATCTAGGGTTGGGGTAGAGATTCACATGATGTTATTCAAATAGAGTAGGCAGGGTAAGCTTCCTGGAGAAGGTGAAATTATCAGAAAGAATTAAGGAAGTGAGAAAATTAGTCTTGCTCATATTGACCCAAGTCCAGGTATTGGTTAAACTATCATAGCACACTCTGAAACTCATTTTATGAATGTCATTTAATGTTGATGGAACTTAAAAGACATTTCTCCAAAGAGGAAATGCAAATGAAAAAATGTACAACATCCCTTATAATCAGGGAAATGCAAATCAAACCACACTTACAGACACATCCTTATACCAGTAAGAATGGCACATATCAAAAGAAATAGCAACAACAAATGTTGGTGAGGATGTGGTGAAAAAGGAACACTCCTACATTGCTGGTGGGAGTACAAATTGGTCCAACCAGTATGGAAAGCTGTCTGGAGGTTCCTCAGTCTACTAAAAATGGAGCTACCATTCGACCCAGCAATTCCACTACTAGGGATCTACCCAAGGACACAAAAACATTGATTCAAAAGAACACCTGTACCCCTATGTTTATTGCAGCACTATTTACAATAGGTAAAACCTGGAAACAACCCAAATGTGCAAAAATAAATGACTGGATCAAGAAGATGTGTATATATACATAATGGAATATTATTCAGCAATCAAAAAAGATAAACTCATGCCATTCGCAGCAACATGGATGGAGCTAGAAGGGATTATGTATGCTCAGGAAAAAGAAAAATACTGGATGGTTTCACTTATTATAGGAGGAATATAGGGGAGCCAAATAAGACATCAGTGTAAAAAAATAATGACAATACAAAACACAACAAAACCAAACCAGAAAATTATAAATCAGAGATATCCTGCAGGGAAGGAGGAGGGAGAGGGATCAGAGTAGGGGAGGGATGAGCACGGGGGACTGTGGTGATGATGCATGGGTGCATTGGTGAAGAAAATTCTATGGGACTACACCTGAGGAGGGTGGGAAGCAAACATTGTTTAAAAATGAACAATGAGGGCCTCCCCAGTGGTGCAGCAGTTGAGCACTGGGTTACGAAGCTGCCCGCAACCTCTGCAGCACCAGTTCTATCCCTGGCCGCAGGGCGAGGGTCCCACATGGCGCGCAGACCTCTCCTGCTACCTGCTGCTCCCCTCAGCAGTGTACTTTGTCAGTCTGCCTGCTCTGCTACCCACTCTGACTCTAGTGAGTTCTCTCACCCTCCCGCACTTCTGACTGTACCCAGTGCTTGTACAAATAAATAAATAAATAAATCTTTTTTAAAAAAATGAACAATGATTTAAAAATAAATAAATAAAAATAAATAAATAATAAAGTTGATGGGGGAAAAAATCCAGTAATACAGAAAAGTGTAAGAAAGAGAAATTTTTAGCTCAATCTTATTTATGAACATAGACATAAAATTCCTAAAGACAATACTAGAAGACCAAAAAAAGCAATGTTTACAATTTTGAATCAAATAGATTACTGGATCAAGGATCCAGGAAAAATCAGGGATTCCAGACAATGACTTTATAAATCTGGGTTTCAGTGTTTGTTGCTCTGCCCTGTGAAGAAAAGATTTCATCTCTACCAATAATCTGGTTAGTTTTCTTAATTATAATTTTTTAATCAATAGTAGTAATTAAGTTGACTTTTTTGTTTTCTGAAAGAAATAGGTACATGTGAATTTTGTTAAACTAAAAGATCATCATTGTTACTTCTCTTTCTACCCTCATGTGCATGATGAAAAAGAAACTCATAGGGCCTCCCTGGTGGCCTGGGAGTTGTCTCAGCGCTATCACTGCAATGGCCTGAGTTCTATGCAGGCTGGGGAGCTCACCCACATATGGGCAACAGACCTCTCCTGTATCACCCACTGTTCTCCTTAGCAGTGTATGTCAGTAAATCCACCTGTTCTGTTCCCCACTCTGTCTGTGATGAATCATCTCACCCCCTGCACCTGTGGCCTGAATCCCAGTTCTATGCAAAGGTAAATAAATAAAATCTTAAAAAAAGGAAATATATAACTCCATGGAGTTTCTTATATAAGCAAAGAGCTTGTGAGTTTCATTTTATTTAAATTGATCTAATGAATATATAATTATAAAGAGATAAGTGTTCTGAAAGAATAGAGCAACTAGAAGCTCTTTGAGACTTTCTGACAGGGGCTCTTACTTAAGGATGAGGATTAGGAATTATTATGAAGGATAAGGATGAGATGAAAATAAGGATGAAGATTACTTTGTGACATAGATGCTTCATCTGAGATTTAAAAGTGTGGGTAAAATTAATTGGATATTGGGATCAGGAGGAGCTGTCCCTGGATAGGAATGCTGCCAGGATCCTGGACATGCGGTGGAAAGAAGCATGGTAAATTGAGACGGTGAAAAGCAGCCATTTTGATTTCCGTTAGGGAGCAAGACAGTGCAGAGAAAGGGATGAGAGTGGGTGGAGGGCAGCAGACCCGGCGGCTCTGTGGTGCCTGTGAAGGATGTACACAGAATCACAAGAAGTGATAACACAATATGTGCATTTAAAAATGATTACTTGGTTTCGGTATAGAAGATACATGGGAGGAGCAAGAGCTTATGGGAAACTCAAACAAGTTGGATTTTGCTACTAATGAGAAAGCTGAGAGACAATGAGGAGACTGAACTAGGTACTGCTAGGAGAGATGGAGGAAAGTGGGTAATTTAGGAGAGATTTTTTTAAATAAAATTGATATCACTTTCTGATATGTTGGCTATGGTGTTGAGGGAGACAAAATGTCAATATGGATGGAGATATCATTCACTGGGGTGGGAACACTCAAGGAAAACTAGGTTTACATGCTTCATCCTGAATATATTGGGTGTAGACACCTTTGCGACATGCAGAGTGAGCTATCAAGTCACAAGTTGGGCTTAAAAATTTAGAGCTGACGGTTTTCCAGACCTAGAACTCAAAGAAACCTCAGCAGGTGATACAAATTAGAAGTTATATACAAATGGTGTTGGGTTAAAGAACTAAGTACTTTTGGGAAAAAAATTAAGCTCATGTAAATTGGACCTTATGCCAACATATATTCCAGATGGATAAAGCTCTTTCTATGGTTTGCATCTGAATCCCTTACAGAATGGTTTCCAAAATACCTGCCCAGGCTCTATCTCAATTGCTTAAGAATTTCTTGGAATGAAACTTGAATGAGTGTTTTTAGTCAAAATCTGCTAAAGAATAATTAGGATAATCATATGGAAAAAGTAAAATAGAAAACATGGTAGAAGAAAATAGGTTATAATTGCAGGATGGGAAACAGCATTTTAAAGCATGTCTCAAATCAATAGTAATAAATGTATTCAATAGATATGAGCACAGAAAACTTCTATTTCCATGCTGTCAAAGAATACTGTAGCAAAGTTAAAAGGAAAATGATGTGTTGATATGAAGCTTTGTGCTCCATCCCTATCCTGCTCCCATCCCAAAGGAGGGTATATTATTTGGGGTGTATTGCAGGGCTTATTTTTTAGCTAATGCAGTTTGCTTGTGGGTTTAAAGGAAAATGAATGGATCAGGTTGTTCTCTTATCACTTGGTTTTTGTATCCTCTCCCCCATGCGGGAGATCCTGAGCTACAGGAGCGGGGCGGTAGGAGGGTCCTGTAGACATCAACCATATTCAGTGATGTTGAGAGGGCAATGAAACAGTGGCTATTTACTTATAAAGTTATTAAAGCTCTGTGTTGGACAATGCTGTTAAAACAAAAAACACATGAAAAGTCCCTTGAAAACTCCCTGGGCAGACAAAGCCAGATAAGTCATCCAGGCAGAGCTGAAAATAGTTCATTCTGCAAGATCAACTTGTCCTGAGTCATGCCTTCACTGAGCCTCTGAAAAAATAAACCAACCATTTCCCAAGGTTGACATGAGGTAACCACTGACCAATTCGGTATCATTTAGGAAAATTCTAGTGTTATAACCAGTCACTGTGAAGAGTAAGCTGTCGCTGCCTGTCACTGTATGAAGGGCTTTATAACAATACACCTGTGAGCTTCTCCCATGCTGCCAGTTTGCATACTGTCTTTTTGGTGTGGCACAACAAACTTTTACTGATTACTACTTCCATGATGAATTGGTTTTACTTTTGTTATTTATTAATCTTTGACAATATTAATGGGTGATTTTATTACCTTTTCCCTTCCTTTTAAAAGTGTTTGCCAGTGTTAGTCTATAGTGGAAAACAGGGAGTCACAAAAAGTGACTCAAAAAGTGTTAAATCACTCTATTTTCTTCAGCTTTTCTGATAAAGCTACCAGAGTAGTTACAGGGGAGGAGGGAGTTCCTGGACCCTTGGGGATCTAGGAATTAAGGGAGAAATGAGTTTCCATAGAAGAACAGAAGTTTGCTTCAGGTACCACAGACTGGGAGAAATACTTGTAAGTCATGTCTCTGATAAAGTAGGTTTATTTCAGTAGGCTTATTTATTTTGTTTTAGAAAATACAGTGATTTTTCTTTTTTTTTTGTGGATACATAAGTGCTACTTTTTTGCTTTTTATTATTATAATATTAATATTTTATTTTATATAATTCTTACATCATTTTTCATCTTTGCACAATGTATGCATTTTCATTTTGGTTATATTACCCATACAATTGTACTCCCCCACCCCTTATTTTGACCCTAGTCCTTCCTCTCCCCGCCCCTCCCCACCCCCCCAGTGTGTCTCTGGTTTATAACTATTTTGATTTTTACTTTGTATTAATTAGTCTTTTTCCTGGTCTCTTATTTAGGTTTCATAAATTCCTGCTATGAGTGAGACCACCCGGTATTTTTCTTTTTCTTTCTGGCTTATTTCGCTGAGCATGATCCCTCCTAGCTCCATCCATGTTGCTGCAAACTGCATGTGTTTATCTCTTTTGATTGCTGAGTAATATTTCATTGTGTATATGTACCACATCTTCTTGATCCAGTCATCTGTTTTTGGTGATTTTTCATTAAAAATGTTATTCATCTATACCTACAATAGGGTCATAGCAATTTATCATAAATATGATGACTTAAAAACCACTCACTATGTCACACCTCTGCAGGCCCGCTCTCTGGCCCAGGATAGCTGGGCCCTCAGGAAGCTGCACTCCAGGCATTAGCTGCCAGCACTCTCCTCAGGAGCTAGGGCCTCCCCCGGCTCCCTCCTCACTCCTGCTGCTGGGAGAACTCAGGCACCTGTATTCCTAGGACTTGTGCAGTGTTTTTCTGCTACTTGTCAGCCAGGCACAGCTTTCAACAACTAGAGACCATTCTCATGGCTTCACCCAGGGCCTGTCCATCTCAGCGACAGAGAACTACTCACGTTTCCCACCTTTTACTGCACAGAGAAAACTGTTTTTTAAAAGTTCTTGTGACTATATTGGGCCCTCCCATAAATCTCCCTTCTTTTTTTTTTTTTAAAAAGATTTATTTATTTATGCATACAAGAGCTGGGGTGCAGGCCAGAAGTGTGGGGGTAAGAGGATCACCAGAGACAGAGTGGTGAACAGAATAGGTAGAATGAAATACATTGCTGAGGAGAGCAGCGGGCAAGACAGGAGAGGTCTGCTGCGCCATGTGGGTCACCTCCCTGGCCCACCAGGGATCGAACTCATGCTACAGAGGCTGCAGATAACTTCATAGTGCTGTGCTTAAACCCTTGCACCACCAGGAAGGCCCTTAATCTCCCTTGTTAAAGCAACTGTGTTGTGTAACATGAGGAGGAAGATGGATCCTATCTACATTCTTGGGGAGTAGAGTTGGAAATCCAAGGAGCCATAACTTTAAATTTATGTTTGTACTGAAGTTTGTCTTGTAGAAATATATCACTGGGTTTTTCTCCTGAAGAAGGACAAGAACATGTAGCACAGCCTTTCTGTCTGCTCAGCCCAGCACCCACCTCATGCCCCAGGCACACGTATGCTCAGGCACTTGGTACCGACAGTGGCAAAGGCTGCCCTGGAAGCCACAGTATGAACTATTCTCTGCTCCCAGGGGAGCAAGGAAGGAGTTTAACTGAATAAAGCAGGAGGGAAGCAGTCCAGAAGGTGGATCTTTCTTTCTTTCATGAAAACATGTTTGACTTCTGAGGCTGGTTTCCTAGAATCATGTTAGTCTCCCAAGGACAGACAGGATAGACTCAGTTTAAAAGGGAAAACTGGGGCCTCCCCTGGTGGTGCAGCAGTTGAGAGCTGGGCTGCGAGGCTGCCCGCAGCCTCTGCAGTGCCGGTTCGTTCCCCGGCTGCTGGAGAGGGTCCCACAAAGTAAATAAATAAATAAATAAAAATAAAAGGGAAAACTGTCTGTTTAGTTCTTGATTATAAACACTCCTGGTTCTAAAGCACTAGGCATCTGCAGCACTTGGGTTCAAGTGTTCTGGAGCACGTGGTTCTGGAGTGGAAGATTCTGGAGCCCATGTTTCTCTGAAGGGGATTCGAGGAGGTGCCTCTCTTGTTTCATGTGATCATGGGCCCAGGAGCAGAGCAGGAGGAGATACAGTGAGGCTTTTGGCTTTGAGTCATCTCCTGGTTTTCTTGAGAAGGGAGTTTCTGTGAGTGTCTTTTGCAAGACTGGGTGGAATTAGGGTGACTGAGCTGAAACACTAATAAGTAAAATAGCGAGGGGTCCTCAGGGTGGATTCCACCATCTCACCTGCCCCCTGTGACTCAGCCATCCAAGCCCTCCTGGCTTAAATAGCCCTCTGGGAGGTCAGGACCTTATATCCTACCTTCACCTGGTTTCTGTCCTTCCCAAGGATCCAAAACCACACACTCTGCAGGAGGCAAATACAGTCAAGCTGGGAGGCCTAGTAGAGGCCCAAGCTGCTGAGCAGGGTCCCATGTCAGACTGTGCGCTCAGCTGAATGTGACGCAGAGAAGAGGAGCAGTGATATATGACCAGGCCTAGAGATGAAGAAGCTATGACCACATCTGCTGACCACTGGCCAGCAGGTTAGTTCTGGGGAAACAACCTTAGCAAAGAACTGGGGTGTCAGGCTGAAGTAAAAACAAAATTCCCTAAAGGACAGTCGGAGACCTTTGTCACTACTGGCAGCAGAGAATCTCCTCTGCCATATTGAGCATTCGAACTCCTTCCACCAATGTCTCTGTGTGCTATTTAACCACCAGAATGCGTTCCTCAAAATGGTCTGAATAACTCTGGTTACTGGTTAACCTGTCCTCACATTCTTATGTATTTATTTATTTATGTAAAGATTTATTTATTTATACAAGAACTGGGGTACAGGCCAGATGTGCGGGAGGGTGAGAAGATTCGCCAGAGACAGAGCAGGGAACAGAACAGGCAGACTAATGAAATACACTGCTGAGGGCAGCAGCAGGCGGGACAGGAGAGGTCTGCCACACCATGTGGGTTTCTCCCCAGCCAGCCGGGGATCGAACCTGCACTGCAGAGGCTGCAGACAGCTTCACAGTGCAGTGCTCAACCGCACCACCAGGGAGGCCTGTCCTCACATTCTTTATCTCTAAGAGTTTCTCTGAGTGTTGGGCCCCATAGAGGACTCCTTCTTCTGCATTTGGCATATAATGTCAGCATAGCAATGTCCTTTATCAATGGTGGTATTTTGAGTGTCTCCCTGAAGACTGGAAGCCCCTTGAGGGTTGAATTGAACTTTTATCTTCTCTGTAATTCCCAGGATCTTGTTTGCTGAAGCATTATAAACACTCAATCCCAGAACCACATCAGGCACTAAAGAAATAATTATGGATGAATGAACCAACTGCACCACATTAGGAACTTTCTGGCACCATATTGGACCCACTCTGTGGGTAGAAGATTGCTTGGTTTTTTTAATTACTGCTTGTCCTGACATTGCCTGCTCCCCTGGGCCCACAGCTCTTCCCAGGAAGCCTTGCCCACCAAAGCCAGCCTGTGGTCAGGCTCAGAAGTCACACTACTTCAAAAAGGCTAGATAGGCCCTCCTGGACTTGGTGACTGTCCTCTGTCCCTACTCCATTCAACAAGTCATATTTCTTCTCTTATTTTCTGCCAACTTTAACTGTCAGTTCCCCAACTAAGAAGCTGTGGGCAAAGAACAGAGCTCTTGTGGGAAGTGTTTACTCCCCCAAACCTCTGTGCAATTATTGGTATTTATCTGGTTCTGGGAACCAGTATTCAACATTCAACTATCTGCAGGTCCTCTCCACTCCCACAGCCTCAAGGAAGTCATGTCACTACATATAAACCCATTTTATAGATGTGAAACACACATCCTAGTGAGGTTATTTTGGCCTATTAAAGGTCACACAGCTAATCAAGGGGCAGGAAGTGTAGTCTCAACAGCATGTTTAGGACTCATCTCCCACATCACAGCCCCTCTCCTAGCCCACCCTGTGACCTCAGACAAGTCATCTGAGAACAGTCACCCTCCCCAGAACTGTTCTGTGGCCTCCTAGACAAGAGAATAGTCAACACTGGCTTGATCTCCCTTCCCCCACCGAGTAATTGGGAACTATCTTGCAAAGGAGATTTCTGTGTTTGGAAACTTCTTGTTTGGAGTCAAATCTAAGCAATTAATTTCCTGGGATTCTGCAGGGCAATGGGGAACAGTTCTCTTGTGCAACAACACCCCTCTCTTGTCTCCATCTCTCCTGAAAGAATTCCTTGTTGGAATTGTTTTATTATGAAAATGATTTGTGAGGCGGGTGGGCAGGAGAAACCCAGCTATGAGGAAGCAGTAACGTGGCTGGAGGCCAAGGGCTGGGAAGGAGTCAGCCAATATACAGTCCATGATGTGAAATGTCAGGACTCTAAAACAGTCTAATCTAGAGTCCCATCCATCCTGTGTCAGGACATAAACAGAGAAACAAGCCTGCACTTACCACCTGCAGGAGAGCTCTAGCGAGAGTTTACTGCTTATAATAGGCTGGTGCCTGTAACATTTCAGAGAATTACAGGAAAGCAGACTTAATCTTCAGCAGCTGTGTGTACGTGTATGCGTGTACATGCAAATAAGAGATTAAGATGGG